>NC_142946.1:7369246-7374246 GCF_046866305.1 Octopus bimaculoides
CGCAGTGAAATGACTGAAACAAGTAAAAAAATAAAAGAATAACAGGTGAATCGATGTGAAAAGAAGATCGCAAGAGTAGCTTTGTTCAACGCACTTTACAGAAAACCAAAGACGAAGACAGGTGAAAGAACAATACGCTCGGGCAGAATGGTAAAGTCGTTGACGTTTCGAACCTACGTTCTTCGACAGAAAGGACTTAATGAGGAAAAACGGAGAGAGAACGAAAGAAACAAAACATACGGAGAAAAAATGGGTAGTGATTAACAGTTGAACCGGGATTTCTTCTACCTTATTCCTTCACAAGGTTCCCTCTCAAACCGTGGCCATGCTGGACGAAAATTGCCGGAAGTTTTGCGCAGAGAGATCGAACCCAGAACCATCGTAGTTGCAAAGCGGACGTCTAATCCACACAGCCGTACTTGCGTCGCTAATATTCGTGAGTCAGTTAGACCAAGAAAGTCTCTGCTCCTAACACTGATTTTGCTCTGTGATAGCGTTAGAAATCAATAAGCAATCACTAGTATTGGCGATGGATGTAATTTCAATAAATCAACTTCTTGCTTTCAATCACTTCTTTTAACTAGAATGAATATTTGATTTTCCAATCACTTTATATCGAAATATGTCGATTGGGAAATAAATATGGTGATATTTCCATTTCATAAAATTAAATATTGACATTAGATTTATGAAAAAATTATTCTCTACCGAAATTAGGCAGAAAATACCTTCACCACCCCAACACACAGATAGCCATACATACACAAGACAATCGCATACATACACACATACACGCATACTTACATATACACTCTACTAAATCTCTACAGAGATCGAGTGAGACCCGGACTGGAGTATTAACATGACAGGTTGAAAAGAAATGCTGTGACAAACTGATAAACATGCCTGAACGCGTCTAAGGAAAAGCTAACTGGCAGGAAGTCCCTCACCAACACAGTATAACCTTTAACCTACAAACGCGCTTCCTCTCTTTCTACTCCTCCTCTGTCTCTGTCGCTTTCGGTGCTTATCGGTCCATTACCACCGCCACCAAACTCTCCCAACTCATTCGCCTTTCTTCTTTCTTCATTTTGTCATCACTATCACTTCCAAAACCATTCCAAGCGTCTACACACACACACACACGCGCGCGCACATATATGCCAACACATACACGCATATCCTATCGTGGTTTTATTTTCTTTATGTAATATATGGATTATATAATATGATGGAATATATTATATCTAAGTTTAAAAAAGTGCATTGAAAGCATGAATGAAATGACATCAAAAACCCCCATCGACTTGTTATTTTAAGTTAATACACCACGATATGAGGAAGTAATCATAAAAAGATTGGTAAATATTATTTTGTGGCAAAATCGAACTGAAGTGTTAGTGAGTAAAATCTAAATCCAAGTAAATGAAGTCTAGATATTAAAGAATATAATAAGGTTATAATATTAGAAGATGCAGTTAAGATCGAAAAGAAATAAGACAAACATTTAGTTTTTGTTAATTGCTTAGGATCATCAGAGTGTTATAGGATAAAACATAGTTTTATTCCAATAAAATTCCGTTAATGTCTGACGTGGACTGGGTAAAGAAATGTAACAGGAAGTATTTAGCAATGGCGGAAATTGAACTACACAAGATTAGAATGATTTAGCTATTAGGGAAGCAGAATAAGTTTTCTGGAATTATAAAGAAAGATTATTAAAAATTCAAGAAAATTATAATTAGGCGTTAATGAGGAAATGTAATGAAAAGGGGAGAATGTAATAACAGAAGATGAAAAATAAAATATGTGTGGATGTTGACAGTGATGTATTAACCCTCTGATAATAATCTCTTGAGACCGCCCATGAGTTTTTGATGCAAAATTAACGCTTCAAAGTGATCTAAATTTAAATCTCCCATGAAAAACTTCATGTAAATTTATATTGCAAACGTTATTTTAATAATGACAAAATTAGAATTTGCGCTTGACGTAGCTTAAATGTCAAAATGATATACTTAATGCATATTCGTTATTAAACGTATTGTGTTTAAAATCACAGTATACCGTAAAGAAAATCGAAATGAAATTGCCCCTGAAATAAAAGAGAGTGACTGATATCGATATTTCGCGGTCATTTCCGCTCTTCTGTGCTACACACACATCCATCTCCGAAACAACCTGTCTGCGATATTTCTAAATTCTTATAATTTCAAAGTTATCTGAAACGTTTGTATAGCTTAAGAGAAATGTATCACCAAAAATGTTGAGATTTCTGTAAGAATAAAAACAAGAAAGATATGAAAATATTACATGAATAAACTGGATTGATATGCGTAGCCGTTGTGGAAGTGGTATCACAATCCATGGCTGTAGGATCGGTCGGCTGATAGTTGCAGACAATGTGGTGCTACTTGGCTTATAAGAAGGTGATATCTGGCGTGCGCCGAATAGGATTGCTGCCGAGTGCTGCAAGACATGGATGATAACTAATGTCTCGAAGACCGAAATATTGGTTCCCTCAAGAAAGTCTTCCCATTGCATGTTAGTGGGACATCGCTGAGACAAACAGAGACCGTTTTTGGATATATATTCGAAAATCGATTAAGTTTGTTCATCAACTTTTCAGGCTGCGGAGAAATGGTCCATGGCCCCATTTCAGTGTTCAAAACAAGTAAAGGACAAAAGCTTGTTTAATTGATGATGAGCCGTCAAAAGCATGAATATGCTTAATTAGGCTATCCACTACTTATCTAGCCTAATTTGTGACTGTTTATAGAATAATCTATGCTGTTGATTGGGAAAGGAAGCCGGGTAGAACATCTCTGCGGAGTGGTTAGCAATCCCTGATATGGTTGGTCAAGAAACTTTCTGTCTCTCTCTTTTCTGCCGCACATTAATAGCTTTAGAAAAGAATGCATTTACATTCTTAGTCAATCTCCAGTTAGGCAGCTCCTTGGTAATATTTAAATTTATCCAGTTCTATTAATTTTCGAGTTTGAGTTAATGGGTTATTTATGAGACGATTCGAAAACTGAGAAGAGAAGGAAGAGGTAAAGTTATCTTCTTTAAAAGTCGATCGAATTATTATTTTATTTTGCACGGTTGCGTAACCTTCAATACCCCGGATATTTTATGGCACTCATCAAGCGCTATTTTAAAATTTTTCTTTTAAATAATTCTAAAATAAATTCCCAATAGCTGTTAGCATTCACTTGCATTTCTTTCTTCCTTTGACACTAAATCAAGTTTTTAAAAAAAATTATTTTTACGATAAGAACAAGAAATTTCATTAGAGTTATATTGGAATCGAAATAATTCCAATATATTCGAGTAATTTAGAAACTGAGAGACGTGGAATAATTCGTGTTTAGCTCTTGAACTCGGAGTAGATAAAGCTAAAAAATGACAGGGTGGAACTGGACGGAAAAGGTTGAAGTCACATGGACAGCCTTCGACTTTTCTATCAAAGAAACATTTTTAAGCTCAATATTTACACGTAGCTTTATGTTCACGGAGTTACAAGTTCATATACAGATTTACATACATATACATACACCCACCCAGCCACACATACATACATACATACATACATGCACATTACACACAAACACATATATACGGTATCTCACAGAAGTATGTATACTCCTAAAACATTTCAGCAAAATTGCCATTACTCTGATATTGAAGGAAATCAAACGAAAATTATACTGAATAAAATATATTACGGATGCAAACATTATACAAATTTGGAACACAAAACAATAAACATTTTCAAAGGTATGAACGAAATATTAATTTTCAAACGAAAAAAAAATATATATATACACCTTAAAGGGTTATTTGTTATATCCAATATTTGGTGGACCGCCCTTGCTTTCAATGACTGTATTAAGTCTTCTGGGCGTAAAATCGACTAAATTTCCGCATATAACCAATAAAATCGATCTCCATTCATCCTGAATAATGTCTTTCAACTGTTTTATTTTACGGGTTGTTTTCTCCTCAGCCTTCGTTTTCGAAACACCCCACATGTTCTATTGGGTTTAACTCAGGTGTCATGGTAGGCCAAGGCAATGACTTTACCTTTTTATCTGATAAAACCTTAGTCGTCCTCTTTGAAGTGTGCTTAGGGTCATTATCACGTTGGAACATGGAATGTCTTCCTAGTTCCCTGAAGCCTTTCAACATTGTTTTCTGCAATATGTCACAATAAAACCTTGAATCCATTGTTCTCTCAATAAATGTGAGTCCTCTCACACCAGTCGCACTCATACATCCTCAAAGCATAACACTTTCGCCACTGTGTTTCACGGTAGGTACGGTGCATTTGTCGCTATTATCTTCACCTGGTAGTCGCCATACTCGTTTAATAGCACCTGAAGTATTAAAGTTGATTTTAGTTACGTCAGAAAAAGAATTTTATTCCAAAACTTCTTCCCCTTACATAGGTTTCGGCAAAAGTCGGATGTGGTAAATATCACGCACAGTTAAAATAGAAGGATAACCTGGACGATGTTTACTGCTAAGCCGTCCAGTAGCTTTGTACTTCTAAATTACTTTGACAACTGTGTTTACGCTAATACGTATTCGTTTGTTAATTAACTTGTATCCTAAACCATTCTTGTGCTAAGCAAAAATAATTTTCTTCAAATCTCAGACAATTCTTTTCCTTTTGGTGTCATTTAAATCACAATGAAGAAGATTTTCACTATGGTACACAAATCAGAATTCCTGCAGATGCAACAACAACGACCGGTGCAAAAATACCAGGAGAAATAATTTATTAGAATTGAAATTATCTGCAAAATCTGAATTTAGTAAAAAATGTGGATACAATATTGAATATAGCAAATTTCCTTTAGGGTGTACACAGCTTTGTAACGTTTGAAAATTAATATTTCGTATAAATTAATATATCTTTGAAAATGTTTACTGATTCTTTTCGACATTTGTATAAAGCTTGCATGTATAATATATTTTATTCAGTATAAATTTCG
>NC_142946.1:7379246-7389246 GCF_046866305.1 Octopus bimaculoides
ATATCGCAATATCTTCAAGAAGATATTACAGAATTTGGAATAATCACCGTGATATAATATCTAAAAAGACAACCATTAATTTCATTCAATCAGATTCCGATAAATTACGTTGCGGTTTTCATTTGAAGAGAATAACAACAACAACAACAACAGCAGCAACAACAACAACAACAACAACAACAACAACAACAACAACAACAACAACAACAACAACAACAACAACACCAGCGACAACAATAGTAGTAATACTGGTTTCAAATTTTGGGACAAGGCCAGGAAGGGACTAGGCCGATTACATCGATCTCAGTGCGTAACTAGTACTTATTTTATCGACCCTGAAAGGATGAAAGGTAAAGTCGACCTCGGTGGAATTTGAACTCAGAACGTGAAGACGGACGAAGTGCCGCTAAGCATTTTGCCCGGCTTCCTTGACAATTCTGCCAGCTCACCGCCTTAATAATAATAATAATAATAACAAAATACAAAGACCTGGAAATAGAGGTAACTCGAATGTGGAATCTAAAAACAGAAGCAATTCCTATCATAGTAGGTGCCTTAGGTATAATAAAAAAATATTCAGACAAATACATAACAAAAACACCAGGACTTACAAATATATATAACATACAGAAAATTGCACTACTGGGTACTGCACACATTCTACGCAAAACACTTTCAATACAGTAAACATAAGAGCACCACAGCAAACCACAGCACATACCCAAGGCGCACAGAGCTGCGCTCGGTAGTGAAGTGAAAGCACGTTATAAAAATAAAACTACTGAACAATAATAATAATAATAATAACAGCAGCAGCAGCAACGACAGCAACAACAACAACAAAACTATTTTGTAGCCAAATGTTGCAAAATGTTTTCGTATTGTATCAACAGAAGGAAAAAAGTCTTTTAATATCAAAGTAGCTTCCGCCAAGGTCGACTTTGCTTTTCATCCTTTCGAGGTCAATAAAGCCGGTACCAGTTGAGTACTGGGGTCGATGTAATTGACTTTCACCCTCCTTTCAAATTTCTGGCCTTGTGCCAAAAATTGAAACCAATATTATATAATTAACTGTAGGGTGATGGAACTACAATCTTTAGAGTGTCGAACAAAAATGCTTTGTGGTGTTTTATCCGGCTCTTTACGTTCTGAGATTGATGTCCACCCCGCTGACGTCAACATTGCCTTTCATCTCTGCTAAATCAATAAAATAAAGTATCAATTAATCACCGTCTTAATGAAATCGACACTGCTCTGCCTCCGGTCAAAAAAGTTGGCTTTGTGCCTAAAGAATCAATTAGAGCTGATACGTAATGGATACGTGAGCTTCTATGTGGTCACTTGATCTGCAAGAAATAGCAGCCAAATCACTGTCAGTTCACTTACCAACATCGAAAAACCGAAATGTCACATCGGTCAATGGGTATACAAAACAACATGGTGGGTATGGATGGATTGGACTGATTTAGTACTAAATAATACAACAATAACAGCAGCAGCAATAGTATATATTGAGTTAATCAGGATCCTTTACGAGGTTGATTTTCTTGCTAGAAATAACAGCCAGGCCTTTCTCTAATCAGACCCTTCCATTTTAAATATAAACAGGCAGGGCACTAATTAATGTACTTCAAGATACACAATTCTTGAAAAAGAACCATGGGATAGTTACAGCTTGCATGCCTTTCATCATAGGTGTAACTTAAGATCACGTGGGTGTAAAGGACAACAACAGTAACAAAAAGAAGAACAACAATAACACATGCAACATCGAATCAGGGAGTCAGAAGCTAATCAGGGGTGGGTAGTACCGACCACTTTGGGAACCATTGATCAAATGTTTTTGCTGTTTTTTTTTTATAAAGATAGTAATAAAATAAATATATGAAATAAATAAAAATAATAATGAAACAGATGATAAAATTAATTATATGAAAACTAATTAATTTTACTTTCTATTATTTTTTGCAGTGCGCAATGTTTTTTACGTTTACCTGGAAACTCGGTGAATTTATATGCAAACTGGCATATTACATGCAGAACGTATCCATGATCTGTTCTGTATTGACACTTACGGCTCTTTGCCTGGAAAGGTAAGAAACCATTATTTTGTTATTGACTACGTAACAACTCCATAACCATTATTTACGTTATTTACATTATTTACATTATTTACATTCGACGGATATTTCTCCTCATCTTTTTTGTTGGTAACATAACGTCTCGGCTGTGTGGTAAGAAGCTTCCTTCCCAACCACATGCTTCCGGGTTCAGTCCCACTGCGTAGCACCTTGGGCGAGTGTCTTCTACTATAGTCTCGGGCTGACAAAAGCGTTGTGAGTGGATTTGGTAGACGGAAACTGAAAGAAGCCCGTCGTATATATATATATATATATATATATATATATATATATATATATATATATATATATTTGTGTTCGTCCCCCACCATCGCTTGACAACCGGTGTTGATGTATTTACGCCCCCTTATCTTAACGGTTCAGCAAAAGAATCCAATAGAATAAATCTTGGGGTCGGATTGTTCGACTAAAGGCGTTGATCCAGCATGGCCGCTGTGAAATGACTGAAACACGTAAATGAATAAAAGAATAGCAGTCTGAAAACCAACATGGACGTTTAGGTCAAACTAACGAAAACGCTTTCGACAGGCAAAGGGTTGATTAGCGATTTGCTACAAGCTCTCTTCGTAGGCAGAGGAATCAGGAGCACTTTACCTTAGATGTATGGTAAACGAACCGCAAAACATGCCAGAGCAATCTCCTTTATTTTTCTGTATACGAAGAGAATAACGTGATGTATTTACATCTGTTTAAAGACCCACATCGAAAGACTAAAAATTCCTTTAACTACTTTAAATGTAATCCATTTATTTATTTTATATGGTATTTTGTGAACAATAGAGGCGATGGTCACAAGTTTTCCACTGACCAGTCACCAGTACAATGCATTTACAATGGCTGTTGTCACAAGACAGTATCTGTGCAATGTGCACTGAACAAATAATAATATCTATTTAAGATCGTCCAAAAGCAATGAATTATCGGTTTTCTCCTTGGTGTTCAAATCTTCCGCTAAAATACTTTGGTGCAAAAAGAGCACAGATAGTGGGAGAGAAAGAGAAAGAAAGATAGAGAGATAGAGAGAGAGAAATATGTGAACACCGAGTCGTTTAGTCGAAATACAACCAAATATAAACTTGGAAAAGTTACAGACCAGTTGGATAATGAAAAACAAAAATAAAACAATTAAAGGACGCAGCGAAGTCAGTGAATAATGTCTTTTGACAAAAGTTTAAATAGAAGAACGGAAAACAAAAAGAAGAGACAGACGTAACACACAAATATACATTAGAGAACAGGACATAAAATAAACAGCATAGGAACAAAGCACAGACACGAAATGTAAACGGCTTTTTGACTCAGACGAGACAAGTGTATGAGTTTATAGAGAAAGAATGAAAAACAGAATAAAGAAAAGAGTGACAGACACAAATAGCTTTCCTTCGTCAGCTTTAACTAAATTTCATCGTCGTTTCGAGTACCTTGTTACTACGCATGCACACACACACACACATGTACACGTACTCACACGTACACGCGTACACACGTACACACACCCAGTTTTATAGTCTTTCTGTTCGGCTTCGATCATTCACTGACTCGAAATATGATTACGAACTGTATGTGTAATCGTTGTGGCATGACGGTTCAATACTCCAGAGAAGCCATCACTTGAAAATATACGAATGTATAGATATTTCATTTGAATTTAAGCGGCTATTTGATCAAGGTGTGTGGATTAATGGTTAGGGGGTGTTCGGTGCACGATAGTAAGGACGCTGGATCGATTTCCGCCGGCGCTTTGTATCCTTCACCTAGACATTTTATTTCATATTTCTTTAGTCTACTCAGCTATGTTGCTCATGTCTGTGAAGATGAAAGGTAATGTTGACCTCGGCAGAGATTGAACACAGAACGTAAAGACAGACGTGCTAACGTTTCTGACAGCTGGCCGCCTTGGTTTACCATAACGTTAAGAAACAGTGTAACCTATCACTTTATAAAAACTGACTCGGTAGGAAACTGTACGTTTATTGCAAATTCTTCCTATTGTAGATTTTCATGTTCAAACGCTTAAAGGATTAGAGTTTTGGTCAGAAAACAGTCCTCTATACGAATAATTAATTAAAAAAACAGCAAGAATAATAACATATATATAACTACGTGCAGGTAATGGCACCCATGCATGCCGACATCTATCTATCTATCTATCTATCTATCAATTTATACATACATACATATTTACATTTATGTACGCATATGTATACACACATATGTATACGCATATGTATACATATAGACACACACACATGTATGTATATACATGTATGTATGTACATGTATATATATGTTTGTACATCTATATAGGTACATTTATATATTGATATATATATATATAAGTACATGCATATAGATATATCTATATTTGTAAGTATATATATGTATCTATATGTGTATATATATATATATATATGTATATATATATATATATATATATATATATATATATATATATATATATATATATGTATATATACATACATATATATATGAATGTATATGTGTGTGTGTGTATATATATATATGTGTATATATAAATCCATATATGTTATATATATATATATGCACATGCACAGACGCACATGTATATATAATGTATGATATATATATATTGTTAAATATAAGTGTATGCATGTTAATATATCTATAACTGCATGTATGTATATATATATATATGTATATATGTATATATATATATATATATATATATATATATATATATATATATATATATATGTGTGTGTGTGTGTGTGTGTGTGTGTATACACGCATGCACACAAACATATATAATACATGATATATGATACATACATACACACATATATATATATATATATATACATATATATACATACATACATATATATATATATATATATATATATAATTGAGATTTTACCTGTAATTTGGATTTTGTCCCTAATATTATTATATATATATATATATATATATATATATATATATATATATATATATATATATATATATATATATATATATATATATATATATATATATATATATTATATATATATATATATTATATATATATATATATGTATGCATATAAGGCTGAAAGTGTTGATGACCACTGGGCAGATGTGAAAGCTAATTCTAGATTCCTGTACATGAGATTCTGTTGAAATACAATGAGATACAATGCTTATGGTACTGAAATCTCATTAAAGACATGCAGAATCCATTTCTTGTGGTGCATTCGGTAAATTGGTAAGAAAGGAGTATCATTGCACTGGAATCTAATATTCATGTGGGTAAAGAAATTGAAGAAGTTTGGTTGATGTTAAGTGCCTTTGGAAATAGCGCAGAGTAGAAAAAATTTTAAAGGAAGGTTGAGAGGAAAGAATATGGATAAATCTTGGCTATATTCGAATATTTATATTGACGTATGCATAAATGTAGACACACAGACACCCAGACACAGGCACATGCAGACACACAAACACACACACAGACGCATGCACATACAACATGTATGTATGTGTGTATATATTTACATATCTATATATGTAAGTACACAAGTGTGCACATGAGTATATAAATATGTACACATGTGTGTTTATATATATATATATATATATATATATATATATATATATATATATATATATATATAATAATAATATTAGGGACAAAATTAAAATTAAATTGAGCTTTACAGAGTAAAATATATATAGATATATAGTTTTAGGGAAAAGAACCAAGGTTCATGAACTCGTCGATGAAAATCCACTGTCACATATAGAAAAATTAATAAGTAAAAGCACAATAAATGAGTATAATATAATACAAAGTCAAAATGATAAGATAAAGATTATATATATATATATATATATATATATATATATATATATATATATATATATATATATATATATATATATATATATATATATATATATATATATATATACATAGATACATATACATACACTTACATATAAATGTGGGTATGCACACATAATCTGCTGTGTGTGTGCGTGTTATGTTTGTTTGGCACTACTAGCTTGTTTGCGAACAAATGAGGTTAAAGTTTGTACTTTAATTTCTTGCCAATAAAATATTTAAGTTTGTATCTATCTAATAGCTTTTCTTGCATATGTAAATAAACAAAAATATAAATCAAATAACGTTCTAATTGATTGCAAAGAATCTTTATTTAGCGCATAGAAATTGCAACAAAACGTTGAAATACTGTTAGGCTTCCTTCTCCATCGCTATCAGTGTGTACAAGCATGGTCATGTGATTAAAACGTTCACATGGTTTTCTTATCAATCCTAGACAATGTGATGTCTGTTGAAGGCGCGTGGCCTTGTGGTTTATGGTGTTGCACTCACGATGAGGGAAGGGGTCGTGGTTTCAATCTCTGTCCCGGGTGGTGCTTTGTGTTCTTCAATAAAACACTACATATAACGTTGCTATTCGATCACTTCGACGCCTGACGTGTGATACACAGTTCGCCTTTTCAAGCGTCGCCGATTTGATGGAGGGGACTGAGCTAATACATTGCACAAACATTTCACCATTATGAGCAAATCTTCTGCGCATGCGGCTCAGTTTCCATCTACCAAATCCACTTACAAGGCTTTGGTCGGCCCGAGACTATAGTTGAAGACACTTGCCCAAAGTGCCACGCAGTGGGACTGAACCCGGAACCATGTGGTTGGTAAGCAAGCTACTTACCACACAGCCACTCCAGCGCCTATGTTGAAAATTACTCCTTCTTTTCTTCCTCTCTGCCATCTATATCGAAACGTTTGTAAAATTTACAGTTGCTCTTCTTACACTCTCTAAAATAAACTATAAAACCTGTGTACTTAAGCCCAAAAGTTGCTGAGAACAAAATCCATTACCTTAACGCCGGCCTGATAGAATTAAATTGAAGACAATTCCATAGAATGGGATGCTTAGGAGGCGGTTGAGCACTTCTTTTGTGTTTCGTTCGTCCAGCAAGAAAGAAAAAAATATGTAAAAGAAAAACAAAATAAAAAAAAACTTCAACAACGAAACATTTCAGAAATAGAAACGGAAATTTCTGCGTATGGCTTGAGTAAATTTGGAATCTATTTGAGCCTTAAGACGGCCAGAGATTAAATAACCGACCCAATAACTCTGTCCATCAAATATAAACAACGCAGCGTGGGATTGACTTGTTGCGGCAAGTCATTGTTAATTCGAACAGAATTTTAATCGATAAAGTAACCTCTTATCTTGAAGCTATGTCACTTATGAGATTTCGTGGATTGAAGGAGACTGGATAGGATTTAAACACACAGAAAGACACACGGACAAACACACACACACACACAGACACACAGACACACAGACACACACACACACACACACACACATACACACACACACACATACACACACACACGCACAGACACACACACACACGCAGACATAGACACATACACACACCCTTATATATCCGCACGCACACATATACATATATACGTACATACATACATACATACACAACACACAGAAACGCGCGCGCACACACCATCACGCATCACGCATTTCATCTCCCCTCACTCCCTCTCCCTCTCTCTCTATCTTTGTATGTATGGATATATTTATCTATCTATTTATCTGTGCATGTATGTATGTATGTATTTATCTTTCTGTCTATCTGTCCCCCTCTCTCCCCCTTCTCTCTCTCTCTCTCTCTCTACACACACACATATATATATATATATATAGATCAATTTAAACATATGCATAAATTTGGAAACATCCTCTCATACACTCAGACGAACTTATGCAGCTATATACCTATGAAAGTTAATACGTACAGAAATATACGAGGGTGGGCTGAAAAGTTCATAGGCTGACAATGAAGGGATCATGCTAGAGCTGTGAAATCTTGCATCCATTTACTTCAACACATTTTATTAATAACTGCATTGTTTATTTCTAGGAAAACTGACGTCTGACTTTTCAGTGCAAACTTCAAAAGTAACTGGTAGTGACCTCTCTTATAAATGGTTTTTGGCAACGTGGTCTTACCTGCAGCAAAGGTGTTTAGCCACCATGGACATTCGGGCTGACACGGTTGCTATATTAGGAGATGACGTGTTATCAACAGCGTTATCAACAGTGCTAAAATGGACAGCCGAATTTAGGAGGAGAAAGGAGAGTCTTGCAGATGACCTAAGGGCTGGACGTCATGTAATTGCCACCACTGAGGAGGAAAGCATCATGTTCACCACATGGTGATGGAAGACAGGCAATTGACTATAAATCAAATAGCCAATGCTATTGGTGTCTCCTCCGAGAGAGTTGAGGATATTCTGCACAATAAACTTGGCATAAAGAAGGCTTCTACTCTGTAGGTGTCACATTTTCAAACACCTGATCAAAAGCGCACCTGGTTGGTCATATCACGGATACAGATAAATCTGACATTACCTGAGGCAGATCCAGCTGGTTTCCTTGAACGTTTCGTCACCAAGGATGAGTATTGGATTCATCACTCAGAGTCAGAGACAAAGAAACAAATGATGGATTGGAAACACCTGCTCACCTGAGAAGGCCAAAGGTCGTCTCCTCTGCTGGGAAGGGGATGGCCTCAGTTATTTGGAGTACAAAAGGCATTGTGTTTATTGACTATCGTCAAAAGTGCCACACTATCAATGGAGAGTACCATGCCAACATGGTGAGGCAGGTACGAAAGGCTATCGAGATAAAAAAAATGCAGAAAATCTGACAGAAGGGGACGGGAGGTCGGGGTCTTCCTTCATCTGGACGATGCTTCAGTACACAAGTCTTTGGTTTCAATGGTTGTTGGGTGTGACTGTGATTCTGAACTGGTTGATCACCTTCCCTTTTCTCCTGATTTGGTTCCATACATACATATATATACGTTACATTACATTTGCATGCAGACAAACATGCATTCATTCATACATATTATATACATACATGTATTCATACATTTACATACATACATACGCACAGACATACAGTGAATTATACATACATATATTCGAATAGTCATACATATATATACGTACATAGATACACACCACACATTCATTCATAATTTCATACATACATACATACATACTTGAGTAGAGCGACTGTGAGAAAGGGAGTGAGTGAGCGAGAGTGTGTGAAAGAGAGAGGGATAAACAGAGAGAAATTGAGAGAACGAGAGACTACTGAGTTGACAGATAGAAAGCTTTGTTTAATGTGAAAGAGAGAGGGATAAACAGAGAGAAATTGAGAGAACGAGAGACTACTGAGTTGACAGATAGAAAGCTTTGTTTAATGAAATCAACTATTTAATTAAAGTATCTTCTGTATATATATATATATGTGTATTTGTATATAGCTGAGGTCGTACACATATGTGTTACTGTGTGAGAATATGTGCATATATGTGTGTGTTTGTTTATGGGACAAAATGGCGACTACAATACTTATTATAATAGATTTTAATAGATTATGCTTTCAGGAAGGAGAAGTAACGTAACCGAATCTAACGAAAGAAAAAAAATGTTTAGATTTATTCCTCTGTAAAGAAAGCAACGAAAAAAAAAATCATTCCGGTATATATTCCAGAAAATTCTATTTTTATATCATGAATGAATTGTTGGGGCTTCCAACGTAAAATGATATTGTACTTCATAGAGACTGAATAAAGAAGCAGAGGCACTGACGCCAGAGGGCGCCGTTGTGCATTTATATCTTAAATTTAAAAGTGATAATGTCTAACATCACTTAACCATTGTGCTATATCATATTCAATGGAACGCTATGGAAGATTTACATCCGGTTATTCTCAAAGACGAGCGTTATTACACAGAGGCACAAACACACACGTGCACAT
>NC_142946.1:7391746-7394246 GCF_046866305.1 Octopus bimaculoides
GATAGATAGATAAACAGACAGACAGATAGGCAGGCAGGTAGATAGACAGACAAACAGTTAGATAGATAGACAGAAAGATAGATACAAATATAGTGATGTAGAGAGAAAGATGGATAAAGAAAGCGGCGAATTGGCAGAGTCATCAGAGCGTGTCTAGAATGCCACAGTGTTTGTTTTCTCTTCACCAAAGTTACCTTTACGTTCAAAGCTTCGACGTCAATCAGAAAAAAGAAGGAACCAGATTAGGGTAGCCCCACCTCGAAGAACGGCTTGGAGGTGGGGCGAGATGCCTTGTGGTATCCCTTCTCGATCGTTGCGCTCTGAAAGCAACAACTGCAGCGACAGAGAGTGCCGAGCCGTATCGGCCCATGTCTGTGCGCTCTTTCTTGTGAAAACATCATTGGTGCGGAGAGAAAAGACATTCATGTTTAGGTAATTGCTTGTATTAAAAACGACCTTACTTGAGTTTGTGCATTTAAGTGTTGACGTTTTTTGGTCAACGTTGACCGACGCGAACGAACAAATAATATAATATTTTCGTTCACGTCTGGGCTATGAAAGGTCTTTGCATATTTTTGTTGGTCTTAATTATTCATACCAATATGTAATTCCTGACGAAGAATCTAACTTTTATTTCTTGAAGAGTTTTTCGGTTTTGTCTTTGGAATTAATTAAATTCTGAAACGATTTGTAGAACGTATATTGGTTCTGTACCAACCTGGATTATGAATTAAAGTTCGTCTACACCTACAATTTTTTCCTTTCCTTATACTTCATTTATTGTTTTCGCAAATACTGAATATTTATTTTTTATATATATTCTTTATTTGGACCATACTGGCGGTCTTGGATATTTGACATCCCTTTGAAGGATTTCCGTCCTCACCTCTTTTAAATATATATATATAAATGTGTGTGTGTACACATATGTATGCGCACACACATGTAAGTATGTACCTACATATCTATCTATCTATCTATCTATCTATCTATCTATCTATCTATCTATCTATCTATCTATCTATCTATCTTATATATACATATATGTTTATGTGTGTATGTTTGTGTTTGTGTTTGTCACCAGCCACCGTTTGACGACAACCAGTGTGGATTTGTTTACCCCCGAAAAAGATATGCTATAGAATATGAACCAGACTTCAAAAACAAACAAAAAAACACGACAGAAAATAACAAAAACGAAACCATAAGTACTGGATTTGCTTTCTTCAACTAAAATCTTCAAGCCGATGCCCCAGCATGACCGCAATCCAATAACTAAAACAAGTAAAATATAGAAGATGAACGAAGGAGAGGCTGCGTGGTAAGCAGTTTGCTTACGAACCGCATGGTCCCGGGTTCAGTCCCACTGCGTGGCATCTTGGGCAAGTGTCTTCTACTATAACCTCGGGCCGACCAAAGCCTTGTGAGTAGATTTGGTAGACGGAAACTGAAAGAAGCCCGTCCTATATATGTATATGTTTGTGTATATATGTGTGTGTGTGTGTATAAGTGTGTGTGTGTGTATATATGTTTGTGTCTGTATTTGTCTCCCCAACATCGCTTGACAACCGATGCTGGTGTGTTTACGTCTCCGCGGTTCGGCAAAAAGAGACCGATAGAATAAGTACTAGGCTTCCAAAGAATAAGTCTTGGGGTCGATTTGCTCGACTAGAAGGCGGTGCTCCAGCATGGCGACAGTCAAATGACTGAAACAATTAAAAGAGTAAAAGAGACATACTATGATAAATGCATAGATGTACGCGTGGAGCACAGATAATCGTGTCATTAGCATGTTTGATTAACTGCATACGTTTCTGTCTGGCTACTGATGCCGTAATGTAGAACGTTCGTGACTATTCTATTGAGAAATAGGCGATGAAAAGCATTGTTCTATTGTTGCGTGTGCCTTATATTATATTTAAACAAATATATTGTCTGTTCATATTTAAATGTGTTCTCTATGCTTTTGTTGCTACTGCTGTTGTTGTTGTTGTTGTTGTTGTTGTTGTTGTTGTTGTTTAGCTTCAAGTCAACCTTGATTGAGATGACTAACGTTTAAAGAAAATTTTCGTGTCTTTTTGTTCAGACGATGAATATACGTTCATACGCATGTGTGCGTATGCGGGATGAAAGTACGAATGCGTGTATGCATGTATGTACGCACGCACGTACGTATGTATGTATGTATGTATGTATGTATGTATATATGTATGTATGTATGTATAAATTTATGCATGAATGAATGTATTTAAACATGTATATTTGTATGTATGCATGTATGTATATTGGTATATATGGAGATATCTACACTTGTATACGTGCATATCTATACTTGTATACATATATGTATGCTACTGTGCCTGTATTTTTGTATGTTTGCAGGAAAGTATGTCTGTATCTATGTATAAAAATATGTATACATGTTAGTATGTATGGATTTGAATACGCGTATGTGCATGCATATACGCATGTACGTAAGTATATTGATAAATATATATGT
>NC_142946.1:7406746-7411746 GCF_046866305.1 Octopus bimaculoides
CGCACATACACACACACATGCACACACACATATTTATATATAGATATACATACAAACAAATATATATAATTACATGTATATGCATGTATACATGGATATATATACATATAATATATGAATATATATATATATATGATAAATATATACATATGATATATATATATATATATATATATATATATATATATATATATATACACCCCCTTTTATTCATATATACATGCATACATGCCTACGTGCGTACTACGTACATGAATGCATGTGCATACACACACACATACACACACATACATACACACATGGATGAGTATGTTTGAACAGCCATAATGTTTGCATGAGTGCGCACGTGTGTGTGTGTGTGTGTGCGAGTATGTATGTGTGTGTGTGTGATTGTTTGTGGTTGTGTACTTTGGCTGCATTAGTATGGACGTGTGTATTTCTGTGAGATGTTTATTTGAGTAGCCTAAGCATCAAGTCGAGTTAGACTAAACACAATTAAAGCAAGACGCTTATTAAATATTTATCGTTTTCGCGCTGCGTGTCTGAACTAACGATATTTTCTTAAAACAATCAACAGCCGGTCTCTTTTGTTGCAAGAATTCAGTAATTATCGAGAAGAGAAAACATTTGTCTTTGGAATAAGGAAAGAAGAAAACAGCACGTAAATCAATGCAGGAAATCTGTTGATGTGATTGTTAAAACTGGCTATGTCAGGTAGATATGCTTTGTTTACTTAATTAGGTAGGCTAGGAAGCGGATGAATGAATGTGTATTCTAAGAAGGAAAATAGATGTGTTCTTAACTCGTGTACAATCTTCTGGAAGAGAAAATGTGATATGTTCTGTTATTAGTGGAATTGATATTTTGTCTAGTGGTGGGGATATGATGGAGTGAGTGGTGGTTGTAGGGAACTATTAACGAAGAAGCCACAACGAAGTCGTTCCACTTGCTAAAAAGAGTAACCAATTCGTACTTTCTTAAGGAGAAAGATCGCTGGAATGAATAATGTGTTCCGGGTGTAGTGTGACTAGGAATATGACAGCGCAGGATATTGGCTGGGATATTTTCGATTGCAGCTTTAATCATCAGAACTCTATGATTAAAAGTTCTCTGGAGGTTAAACAACAACAACAACAATAAACAACTAAAATGACAAAGACAACTACGGCGACCACGACTACGACATTGACAACGAAGATGGCGACGACGGGGGTGGTGGGAACGACGATGACGAACGGATCAAATGTTGATGCGGTTTCTAAATCCGGTTGAAATGGATTTAACTTGTTGGTTAAACACAAACCAACTCTTATCAAGTAGACTTGTGATGAGAAATATTCGAGTATTTTTTCAAATAGTGTACCTAGGACTAACTTTTCTAAGATGTCCTTTATTTTTTTGGAGAGTGAGGTCTGGTTTCAGGTGAAATTTGGTTAGTATTTCTATCAGATCCAGTGAATCATTCGAGACACCAATGCTGGTTTGCTATTAAATGGATGCATTGTGTGGTCAGTCAAGTAAATACACCTCTGTGAGTTCACTGCGTACAGATCCCCTCACTGCCTGGCAGCATAGAGGTACCGTCGTTGGCTGACGTGTGGTGTTTCTCTCGCTGGCTGGCAGCGTACAGACTTCCTCAGTGCTAGACTGCGTAGAGACTCCCACATTGACTGGCAGCATAGAGTCACCATCGTTGGCTGACGTGCGGGGACTCTCTCGTTGGCAGGCAGCGTAGAGGCTTCCTCAGTGCTAGACTGCGTAAAGACTCCCACATTGACTGGCAGCATAGAGTCACCATCGTTGGCTGACGTGCGGGGACTCTCTCGTTGGCTGGCAGCGTAGAAGATTTCTCAGTGCTAGACTGCGTAGAGACTCCCACATTGACTGGCAGCATAGAGTCACCATCGTTGGCTGACGTGCGGGGATTCTCTCGTTGGCTGGCAGCGTAGAGGCTTCCTCAGTGCTAGACTGCGTAGAGACTACCACATTGACTGGCAGCATAGAGTCACCATCGTTGGCTGACGTGCGGGGACTCTCTCGTTGGCTGGCAGCGTAGAAGATTTCTCAGTGCTAGACTGCGTAGAGACTCCCACATTGACTGGCAGCATAGAGTCACCATCGTTGGCTGACGTGCGGGGATTCTCTCGTTGGCTGGCAGCGTAGAGGCTTCCTCAGTGCTAGACTGCGTAAAGACTCCCACATTGACTGGCAGCATAGAGTCACCATCGTTGGCCTCTCCCACCGTGTGGGGACTCTCTCGTTGGCTGGCAGCGTAGAGGCTTCCTCGCTTGTGGACTACTTAGAAACTCCATCCTTGGCTGAGAGCTCCATCCATTGAAATCTGGTCGTTTCCATTTTTCCTCAGGCTTATGGCTACGTGATCTGGTGTGTTCTTTTATCTTTTACCAGTCGTTGGACTACGGACATATTGGAACACCGCCGTCGAACAGGCCGACACCAATACCTCTTTTAAGTCTGTTTCTAAATCTATCGCTTTTCATTTGCCGAACCGGCAGGTTACTAGACTTAAAAAAACCAACAAGCTCCCCCGCCACACACACACACACACACACACACACACACAAAAACACACACACACATACACACACACACACACATATATATATATGTGTGTGTATGTATGTATGCACGCACACTATATGTATATAGTATGTGTGAGTGTATGTGTGTGTGTGTGTGTGTGTGTGTGTGTGTGTGTGTGTGTGTGTGAGAGAGAGACAGAGAGAGAGAGAGGGAGATGGTGCGTGAGGGAGAAATCGACCCTAATACCTGACTGATAATTTACTTATCGTTCCGAAAGAGATGAAAGACAAAGTCTGCCTGAAGCACAATGAGGCAAAAATAAATCTAATATGCGACGTTGAAACGATTATGCCAACTTAACAAAATAGAATGATGTTTTATCATACGGAAAATATTCCGGTAGAGTAAAAGAAGAAACGAAACGGAAATGAATAAATGAATATCTGAATTCTATGCATTTTTGTCTTCGTAATTCCGTAATTCCTTAATTTGAAATTCAAATTTCTAATCCCACCTCATGTTGTGATGGTAGGGTTATATTGTACCTTGTATTACATGCCTTCACTAGAAAGCATCAAATGTAATTGAATAATCTCCTGTTATACTGAAAATAATTTGATATAACAAAATAGAATAATATTCTGTTATACTCAATATAATTTGCTATAATAAAATCGAATAATAAATTTGTTATACTGCAAATCCTGATTCACAGGGGTTGTAACCTGCTATGTATGCTGTTTGCGCAATTTCTCTTCGCCCTGCATGTGATTAATTTTATTCTCTCCTCAGTGCATGACCTATTGTTTTAGAAACGAAATGAATAACATTGTTTTATATATAAATATAACAGCTAGATATTCAAGAAAGATATGAACAAACGAAGGTAACACAGCTTAGAAATAAACATAGATCAAACACAACAACAACAACAACAACAACAATAACAACAACCTGACTATATATTACTTTTCGATTTTCTCAGCACAACATTATTAAATATCGTTCCGCAAATATAAATTGTTAAAATTCGAACAGTGTATGTATAAACAACCTTTTTTTGTAAATTCTCTATTTTTAATCATTGACAGGCCTATGGCGTCGCTTTGATTTGCCATGTATACATAAACACACACACAACACACACACACACACGCGCACACACATCTGTATATCTATGTATATTTATATCTACATGTACATATGTGTGTGTATGCCTGTGTACATGCGCGTAGTATATGCCTATTTACGCATGTATACATATTATATATATATATATATATATATATATATATATATACACATACGTATGTTTGTATATGTGTGTGTAAATATATATATGTATATATACGTATATATATATATATGCATATATGTATATGTATGTATATATATGTATGTATATATATATATATATATATATATAAAAGATAATAAGAGTGAAAACACTGCAGAAGGCTTGTGTTGCATGGTTAAAGTATATATTTAAATTATGTCAGAAAAATGTTATAAAATTTTTTTTGTATTTTTGGAGAAATAACCGGTTTCGTGTTGTCTATTCAAATGTCTCTACTTCATTGTAGCATGTGTTCGCTCCAATATATATATATATATATATATATATATATATATATATTGTTTTCGTCATAAGAATTTCTAAAGTTTGGGAGACATGAAATGTTTTCAGCAAAGAAACTCGAAATAAAGTTATAAGTAATACTTTTTTCCATAGGCACAAGAATGGATATACATTCTATTGTAGGCGAAAGAATTAAAGAGCAAAGTCGACTTCGGCAAAACATTTGAACTTAGACTCTGAGGACGGACGAAATGCTGCTGTGCATTTCGTTCGGCGTCATAACGATTCTGCTTGCTTACCATGTTAGCGATAATACCATAATAATAATGATAATATTGATTTCAAAATCTCATGCATTGCCAGCAATTTTCGAGAGGGGGTTAGTCGATTATACCGACTCCAGTGCTGAACTGGTACTTATTTTATCGACCCAGAAAGTATGAAAGGCAATGTAGAACTCAGCAACATTTGAATTCAGGCCGTAAGCACGGACGGATGGACGGACGGAATGCCTCTAAGCTGCTTGTGAGCAATTCTTTTCTGCTTTAGCGTTCGACATTTCCATCCAATAATATTTTTTTTGTGGTGGGGTGGGGCACAAGGATGATATACATTCTATTGTAGGCGATACGTTCTGAGTTCAAATTCTGCCGAGGTCGACTTTGCCTTTCATCCTTTCGGGGGTCGATTAAATAAGTACCAGTTACGCACTGGGGTCGATCTAATCTTCACCTTTTATATTATATAATATATGTGTGGGCAATTATTAAATTATATATATTCTATATTATATACATTATACTATATATATATTATATTATGTTTATTATCATATTATACGTATATTATATTATGTTTATTGTTATATTGTATACAT
>NC_142946.1:7419246-7434246 GCF_046866305.1 Octopus bimaculoides
GATATTCTTCAATTAACCAAGCTTAACCAGGTTCATACATCCGCACTAATACACTCTTTGAATGGCTTAATTATAACAACTGAGGTCATTCGGGTTGAAAATAATTTAATAGAGTCAATCACAGGCTAATGCAGTTTATACAAAGTAGCGCCCGTCCACCGTTTGACCGCAAGTTGCTTTTTAAAATTTTCTAAAAATTTTACACTACAATGAAGTTTTTTCTGTTATTGAAGATATTTATTACAGAATTAAAATTGAGGTAATTATTTACCAGAATATGAAAATTCGAGTTCTGTATTTCATTAAAATGAATATCTTTTATCTTTCTTTTAATAAACACTCAGACATTGTAATTAAGTGAAAATCAACTTGTATCTATCGGGTAGGCCCCCAAAATCCGTTCGGTTTTTTTCTGCCGCTTTAAAATTAAAGCACGCCATTAAGCAGCTATAACTTCAGTCTGTGCCTTGGGCATGCGCACTTGTTAGATATTTGATATACTAAGGTAGTTCGCTGTAGTTTTTGTACTTGGGGTCACCCTGGGATTAGAAAACCAAAATTAAATTTAACCACACCTCATGCTTTTATATATGTAGAAAGCGACGGAAGCCTACAGGAGGACATTGGCTGTAGGTTAGATATTTGATATAGTACTGTAGTCCGATGCGAACTTGCAATGAGAGAAGTTGTACTCTATATATTTGGGACCACCCTGAAATCAGAGAGCCAAAATTAACATTAACAACACCTCATGCTTTTTCTTATTTAAAATAAAAAGGCCGGAAAGCGGTGTAAACCAACTGGAAGATATGTAGTCTGTGTGCCAGAAGTGGTTTGGACGATGGGGTAAGTTTTTGGTTCAAGATACACCTCGCTCTGGCTGGCCAATAGCAATTAATAAGGACACCAATTCCCGCTATACGACCGAGATGATCATAAATATTCCCCAGATATCCAAATCGTGTTTTGAAAACCGTCTGTATCAAGTTAGTTACATCAGCAGTCTCCATTTGTGGGTTCAACATCAATTGATTGAGGATAACCTTACCCAACGGATTTCCATCTGCGATTCGTTTCAGAAACGTGACGAAAACGAGTCTATTTGAAAGACAATGAGAATAGGGGACTAAACATAGATCGTCTATAACGATGTGAAGTGCAAACGGTCATGACGTAACAACATCTGATAGCCTGTTCGGTCACGTGGTCACGTGGATACGCACAAACAAACAGATGTATATATATCACAAAATTCATAGGCCCAGTACTTCTCTAGTTAGGATTTGAGCTTTTACAAGGTACCATTTAAAGAATATCGTTTCCTTTGAATAGAATATCTGTTTTCAAGATTCCTCATTTCATTTGTGAAAATGAATTTTAAACGATTGTTCACCGGTTTTATATCGTCTCTGTGTCCGTTCATTTTCCAGAAGGGAAGAAATGTATGTGAAGACGATTTTACGCAATAATTTAAGATTCATTATATATATATATATATATATATATATATATATATATATATATATATATATATATATATATATATATATATATAAAATGATACTTCTCTATATATTTCATATTTCTTTTCTTCCATCAATAGAATTTTAAAAAGAAAAATGTCTGTGGAAATGTCTATCTTCTTTTGGTTAAACTTAATTTTAAATAGAATAAAAGAAGATATTTGAAGAGACATTCCAACTATAGTTACAGGCAAATATCTTTGTTTTTACGCAAGTTTCTAGTTGATTCATTCAATGGTAATTCACTTGAAGAAACTACGTCAGAACAAGATGATAGACAGAAAAACAAGAATAAAAATAAGATAAAATAAGCAATACAAAAATATGGCAAGAAGCCACATATTTCATTGTTTTACGTATAAATTCATTACCGCCATTTAAAAATTTTCTTTTCATTTTAATGTTTACATTTTCTTTATCATTTTACGATGATTTCTTTCCTGGTGGAATCCAAAATCTTTTGTGCTATTGTAAAATAATTCATGATTGTTAACCTATATGATTTCACCAAAGCACTTATTCAGAAGGAAAAAAAAAAAAAGAAGAAGGGAGAATGAAATGCGAAACAAAAAAGAGAAACAATATATATTTAGTTATTTCTGCTGTGGGCATATAATATATCTAAGTAACAGTTGGATGTAAAAACTCAGTGTTTTTCGAAGTCGTGTATATTAAACAAAGAAAATGTACCAAGTAATACTATTAAGAAGGTCTATTCCCGTACGTGTATTCGCGTACAGCGATAAACGAATCTTTATTATGGCGGTTATAACTAAAAAGTTCAGTGGTATTGTATTAAGTACTACAATCAATAACTCAATCCCTACGGCTATAAGAAGATAATGTATAGATAATACAAGGAACAATGTATGTACGTATGCATGCATGTATGTATGTATGTATGTATGTATGTATGTATGTATGTATGTATGTATGCATGTATGTACGTGCGTATGTATGTATATACGTGCGTATGTATCTATCTATATATATATCTATATATCTGTATATATATGTGTGTGTGTGTGTTTGTGTGCATATATATATATGTATGTATGTATGTACGTGCGTATGTATCTATATATATATATCTACATATCTGTATATATGTGTGTGTGTGTGTGTTTGTGTGCATATATATATATGTATGTATGTATGTATGTATGTCTGTACGTGCGTATGTATCTATATATATATATCTATATATCTGTATATATATATGTGTGTGTGTGTTTGTGTGCATATATATATATGTATGTATGTATGTATGTATGTATGTATGTACGTGCGTATGTATTATTATATATATCTATATATCTGTATATATATATGCGTGCGTGCGTGTATGTGTGTTTGTGTGTGTATGTATATACGTCCGTATGTATGTACTTATGTATATATGTATCTATCTATATGCATATATATCTGTATACACACACACATATGCATATATGTATGTATGTACGTATGTATCTATATATATATATATCTATATATCTGTATATATATGTGTGTGTGTGTGTTTGTGTGTGTATATATTTATGTATGTACGTACGTATGTATGTACTTATGTATGTATGTATCTATCTATATACATATATATATTTGTATCTACACACACACACACACACACATATACATATATGTGTGTGTGAGTGTGTGTGTTTGTGTGTACACATAGAAAGAAAGACATATATGTGCATTCATGAAGAAATATATTTGGAGACTTCATGGATTACTCAGAAATACTGCTCGTTCAAGATGTTAGAAGAAGACATTTTCACGGTGAGAAATTGAACTCACTGCATATATTTTTCCATAACCGATATAGCTCCCTCCCACATTAATACAAATACTCACTCGCCCATGTTCACATACAGACACATTCTCCCATGTGCACACTCAGAAACATACATACATACATACACACACATATATATGTATAGCTAGTTAACTATTTTTCATAATGCAATTACGTTACCATGTCTCTTAAATTAAGCTTATTTATCCAAATCCATATCTGTATTAGTACTAACAGCCTCCATAAATTCTGACTTTATGTCTCCATTTCATGCGGGTAAAAACTAATCTACATACCAATTTTGTAAACTTCATTTTAATTATGCATGTATGTATATACGTGTATTTAAATGCATCTTTCTGGTTTCATCGGTTTAAAATGAATAAATGGCTCAAAAGACAAACAACAGCAATAAAATAAATAGATCGTTATATTTGCTCTTCTGGCATAATTTATGAAATGCAAACTGCAGGCATTTTCTATACTTTCATAATGCTTCATGTTTGTTAATTCGAATTGTGGTTTCAAGTTTCTGAAGTGACACATTACAAGAAAAAAAAAAAAAAATAACAACAAAGATTTCACTTAACCGTTTCGTTTTATTTTATATTTTTCGCGTATATTTCATAATTTTTTTTTTATATATATGAACATTTTTTTCCCTCTAAGAACGGAATAAACGAACATTAACTATAAAAAATAGCATGATATAAGAGATAAAAGGATCCGCTAAAACATTTTAAATATTCTTTATTTGCCATACCTCCAGCGAATATTGTTGTTTTTTTGTTTTTTACATAAATTTTTTCGTTTCGATTTTCTTTCTTATTTTGTCATCGCTGACGTCCGCGTTATCCTTATTATCATCATTTTCGTCGTCGTCGTCGTCGTCGTCGACATCTTCGTCGTTATACATATCATCATCATCATCATCATCATCATCATCATCATCATCATCTCTTTTCTTCCAGTTAATAGAGTCATGTTAAGCTTATAGCGACTATGATGGATCTTTATTTAGAAAAAAACAACAAAAAAACAACCCTTTCAAGTTCGTACCTTCTATAAGTTAAACTCCCTTCCTATCCAACATATATAAACACGAGTCGAAAGACGTATACCTATATACATACCTAAGCGCATGTGCATATTCACTTAATCTCACATATCTATTAGAAGGGAAGTACTATTTCAGGTCCTAGAACTCATAAGGCCTATTACCCGGTTTCTACGGCGTATACCTCCAGACGATGTGCCAGCCCGTTGCACGTTTTCTCCTTTACAGCTGGGTGCACTAGAGCAACATGAAATTCTGATGCTAATACTGAGCGTCTCGCTGGTCAGTCAGGCGTAGTTCCCGTTTCCGCTGACTTTGTTTCTATCACAACGCCCATAGCTGAGCCAGATACTAACGCAGAACATCACTCGGTAAGCCGATTAGAAGCTACAGATAACGGACTCTCTATATTATTTATTTCATTATTGCCTACAAGGGACTAAACATAGAGGGGACAATCAAGGACAGACAAGGAGATTAAGTCGATTACATCGACCCTAGTGCGTAATTGGTACTTAATTTATCGACCTCGAAAGGATGAAAGGCAAAGTCGATCTCTGCGGAATTTGAACTCAGAACGTAACGGCAGACGAAATACTGCTAAACATTTCGCCCGTCGTGCTAACGTTTCTGCCAGCTCGTCGTCTTTATATATTCTCTATATTACTATCAACAACCCGTCTCCCAGAACACAACTGTAATTTAAACCTGGAATGAAGTGTCCATTGAATGGTAACTATGTCGTAGTTAATGTGGTGTATGAGTGTACGGTAATTACCAACTCCAATACTGGGTATTACTAAACATCTGATCACTACTAACTTGCGGAAGCTCTGATTCTCAACATAACAAGTACTTCTCGTAATGTTCACCTAAAGTCTAATACATTCTTAGCAAGACATATTCAGTCACTCAATTTCCAGAGCATTAAGTACGAAATTAAATAGTCCATTCTTGCAAATCCCAAATAAAGTGCACTTCATATTCAAGGGTCTGATAGAACTGCAGGATGTTATCCAGGTATTCAACTAGAAGTCCACCATATCTTATAGCAGAAACGGCTGTAAGGTAATGAAGTTACAATAATAATTTTAAATAGATAAAATAAGTTACAAAACGCATCAAGGAAATAAAATTGATAATAGGAAGTAATAAAATATTTATTAATAAAAGAACTTATATCACAAACGACAGAAAATATGTAATATCGAATCGATATATATTATTGAAATTAATCGATATATATTATACATATTTCTGATACATCGTTTCCAGCACATATATGTTGCACATATATAATGTACACATTATAGACAATAATAATGGAAAAATAGATAGAAAAAACAGATGCATATAATGAAAGATTTAATATGAGATATAAACACACACAGATACACACCCACATATATTATATGTATGTATGAAATATGACATAACGGTGGAGAAGTTACATATATTATAATAAAGAGATGTATGTCTGTGATAACGAGAAATATATGCATAGAAAAACGTGTGTGAAATAAATAAAGTAGGAATATATGAAAAATTACATTTATATAGAAAATGTAAATGAAAATGATATTTGTACCGGAAATGATTGAAATAAAAAAAGTAATTGATGAAAAAATTAAATATAACTATATACATATTTTATGTGTATATATGTATATATATATATATATATTGTATACATATAGTTATATAAGTATGTGTATATATAAATGATAGACATAAATGTGATACGAACATATACACACACACACACACACACACACACACATATATATATATATATATATATTGTAGTGTGTGTGTGTGTGTGTGTGTATATGTATATATGTATATATATATACACACACATATATATACATATATGTATATATACGTATATATATATGTATTTATATATATGTACACACACATATAGCATGTATACGTAGGCTGGTGCACTCGCTTATACTCACATATGCATACACATAAATGCATATCTGAATAAGTTCTATAGATATATCTGTGTTAAAGGTACCATAATGTATCCTATGTACTGCAGTGCATAAACAATGAATGGTTAAATCATTGTATTTAAAAACTTTAAATTTAGTTGTGTCTGGAACAACGTTAATTGAGGAAGTCACGTAAATATGAATACAAATGAAAATAAATATTATGCACTGGGAAAAAATCATACTTATGCAATTCGAACTCATTATTGTATTACTCATATTCAGAAAAGAGGGATTTGTAACTGTTTTGTATTATCATATATATTACCAATGATGTTTGAACCCCCACTTCGATCTAATCGTTCTACGATTTAAACATAATAAAAAGGACACAGAAATATTTCCTATAAGGCATAATACGTACGTACACACCTATACACACGAACTTTCCGCACAACCCAATATATATATATATGTGCGTGTGGCCGTGTGTGTATGTGTATGTGTGTGTGTGTGTGAGTGCGTGTGTGTGTATATATATGTGTGTGTATATAGACTCACATATATGCACGCATAAAGTTATGTGTGTGTGTGTGAGTGCGTGTGTGTGTATATATATGTGTGTATATATAGACTCACATATATGCACGCATAAAGTTATGTGTGTGTGTCTGTGTATGTGTGTGTATATGAGCGTGTGGCCGTGTGTGTATCCATGCGTGTGCCCGTGTGTGTTTATGAGTCTGTATCTGTTTGGTAATTAGTCTAGACATTATGTATAATTGGTTTCTTGTTCACTTGAAGCAATTACATTCTAGGAACAACAACTTGTCATTAGGAAAATGCATAATCAAAGATAAGAAATACAACGTAAAACTCTATGTTTAATTTTGTATAGCTGTGTATATCACCATGTGAATATGTGTGGATATATGTACATGCCAACGCCGTTATAATCATACTGTCGCAATGATTTAACGTAGACACGGTCGATAATTCAGAAATTAACATTATATCATTTACAAAATATTTTTGTTTATCGAATAACGTTAAATGTTGTTATCTCCTTACATGTATTGTCTGCCGAATATCATAAAGGTGACAAACCGCTAGAATTGTTAACACGTGGGGAAAAAACAAACATGTAGCGGGATTTCTTCAGGCTCTATACCTCCCGAGTTCAAATCACGTCAAGTACAGCTTCGATGAAATCCACTTGCTTCCTTGATCGTAATTTCTGTCCTTGAACTCTGCAGTGGATCAATGTTGTTCATCTCTATGATGTAGAAATTGGGTAACTGACCCTATGATTCCTACGGTTCGATAAAAAACAAAAGCATCGTAAATCGTAGTTATCTTCCTATGTTTAAGAATTTTTCGCAAATTTGAATAAGAGCTTGATAACTTTCCTCTCTCTGTTTAACATCGCAACCTAGATTAAACATATGTATGAGTGCAATTTAACGAAGCTTAATCTACTGCGGTGAAGGCGTGTGTGCCTAGTGTGTAGGTTTTGCGGTCACAACCTTTAGATCGCGGTTTCGATTCCCGGACAGAGAGATGTATTGTGTTCTTCATTTCCCGATGTTATGGTCAACTTAGCTGCAAATGAATAACCCTGGGACAGACCAGCGTTCTAGTCAGGTACAATGTTGTCACTTATACGCCATGGAAACCGGCTCAGCCAGATAGAACTATGATTTTGTTGTAATCATTTCGAGTATGGCGTAGTGTTGGTGAAGAATCATGAATCGTGGTTTTATTCAACACATCTCTCAACATCAGTCTTGTTATAGCTGAAAAGACGTCATAGGCAATGCTTGTCTTAATTTAGCTAATGCAAGCATAAAAAAAATTTAGATTATCTTTCGAAGTCCAATTACTACCACATTCTAGCGGTGACGTGATAGATAGGACGTCAGAGAAAATCAGGAAGAAGCAGTTAAGGATAGTTATACTAATATTAATAAAAACTCCACTCAACAGCCGTACAAATAGGACATGAAGTAGAACTATGTTAGCCATTCCATTTATAAATTATGGTTTTCCTTTCAATCCACTTAGCTCCCATTGGAAGTTAAGTAGATTTGAAGACCTTAACCGAACGAATCTAAAAAAAATTACCAAAAGTTTTTTTCCTTTGGAGCAGTTAAGTTCCACTTTACATTCTGTTTTCTTGGACACACACACACACACACACACACACACACACACACACACACACACACACACACACACACACACACACACACACACACACACACACACACACACACACACATATATATATATATATATATACATATATATATATATATATATACAGAGAGAGAGAGAAACATTTTCCATGGCTTCTTAAGCTGTCTGTTAATGCAGTTGCCGTTGTTTTGTATTAACATATATATTTTTATGAGCCTCCCGCCGTCTTACAGACGTATGTACTCATGTACCATATATGCGCTGGGTATGTATATGCAACACACACATCACACACATATACGCGCATTTGTGGAATATATCTACAATGCATACAACAAGGATGGGGTCTGACAGAAATAAAATGTAATATAAAGCAACAACAAAAAATTGTATTATAGGGAGGCAGTTTGTTAGGGACGGATCATGGTCTAGCGTTTAGTGTGGTACACTCACTATCGCAAGCTCGTGGTTTCGAATGCTGGACTGAGTGGATGATGAGTACCACAAAGATGCCTGTTGTCACAAATGTACTCGGAGTAATGAAGGAATTAAAAAATTGATAAGCACGATCTCAGTACAAGCATGATTTATAAAATGCGCACATTTTACCTAGAGTATCCCCACCTTAAATTCCACAGTTTTATCAGTTGTACTAAATGCACAAAGCATGAAATTTTGGGGGAGGGGACTAGTCGATTACATGGTCTCCAGTCAACCCTGAAAGGATGAAAGGCAAAGTCAACCTCGGCGAAATTTGAACTCAGAATGTAGCGACGGATGAAGTACTGTTAAGTGTTTTACCCGGCGTGTTGACGATCCTGCCTGCATCATCATCATTCTTCTTCTTCTTCTTCTTCTTCTTCTTCTTCTTCTTCTTCTTCTTCTTCTTCTTCTTCTTCTTCTTATTATTATTATTATTATTATTATTATTATTAATGGTTATTGATTTCACGTGACACACAGTTGATGCTAATTGCGGATTGACCTCCAGTAAACTTTCTACGTAGCAAAAAAAAAAAAAAAAGCAGAACCAGAAAAGAAATGAAGACAACAAATATCGAACATATGATTGAAATGTTTTGTAGTCGAACGTTCAATGTCCGTTGACAAAACAACAATAAAGCTGGGCCTAATTGCGTTATAATAACAACGTGTTTCAAATCGGATTATAACAAGCTTGTTTTTTTTTTATTTTTTCAAATTATATTATAACAAGAGAAGTCGAAACGAAACAATAATATTATACAAAAATATAAAAGCAAAACAAGCAAAAAAAAAAACGAAGAAGAAAAACAAGAGAGACAAAAATACAAATATACATCGTCAAATGTCCATCCGAAAGCATTGATAAGCGTAACAGGTCTTCAAATGCTAATTGAGGATTTCCAACACTGTTATTCTTTTACTACGATGCTCTTGGAATTCCTCCTTTCTGATTTGTCTTTTGCAGTCAGCAATTTGAGGTTTTAATATCGAAATTTAATTGGATCAAAACAGCAAAGAAGCTTTGCATCTTCTCAACAGGTTTTTTCTTCTCTAATTTTTTTTCCGGTATAAAAAAAAAAGCAAAATTTATGGTTTGCTTGCGTGGGAGGGTGCTATAAATCATAACTTCATCACAAAGGGTGGGACTATATTCGTCGTCTTCTTCTTCTTCTTCTTCTTCTTATTCTTCTTCTTCTTCTTCTTCTTCTTCTTCTTCTTGCGTTCGTCTGTGTGTACTTGTGTGCGTGCGCTCGTGTGTATGTATGTATGTAAATATGTATGTATGTATGCATGTATGCATGCATGCATGCATACATGTATGTATGTATGTATTTATGTATGTATGTATGCATATATGTATGGGTGTATGTATGTACGTATGTATGTATGTATGTATCCATGCATGTATCCATGCATGTATGCATGTATGTATGTATGTATGTATGTATGTATGTATGTATGTGTGTGTGTGTGTGTATGCATGTATGTATATATGTTTGTATGTATGCATGCATGCATGTATGTATGTATGTATGTATGTATGTATGTATGTATGTATGTATGTATTTATGTATATATGTAAGTATGTATGTGTGTGTGTATACATGTGTGTATGTATGTATGTATGTATGTATGTATGTATGTATGCATGTGTGTAAATATGTGTGTGCACGCGTGGATACGACAAATCTAATGACTTAAGAAGAAAAACCGTTACAAAATTCGCAAACACCAGAAACCTCAAAAATCTCTGATTGTAACCGATAAATGCTTCGACTGAAAAAACCAAATCAATTTGCATTCATCACCTACTTTATCGTTATTTATGGTTAGGTCAGATGAACTATTTGAATTTTTCTAATTTTTGGTGTCGTTTTTGATTTATCTTTAGTGATTTTTAAAATTTATTTATATTTTTTATTTTGACGTCGTTTTCAGTGGAAAGTAAAAAAAAAAAACAAAAATCAAAATTAAATTGTAAGAATTTTTTTTTTCATTTTGACAGAATGAATATTTCTAGAATGATGGATCTGATCATAGGGCTATCGTGTTTGTATTGACCTGGGGATGGTGGTTATACAAAGAGAAGACCCACTACTACTACTACTACTACTACTACTACTACTACTACTACTACTATTGCTGCTGCTGCTGCTGTTACTACTACTACTACTACTACTACTACTACTACTACTACTACTACTGCTCCTCCTCCTCCTCCTCCTCCTCCTACTACTACTCTTCATTTGAATGATACCATTCTGGTAGTATGTAACACGTAACCGAAATGATTTGCAACATAGATTAGTAGTAGTAGTAGTAGTAGCAATGATGGTGGTTGTGAAACTAGTGGTGGTAGTGGTGATTGTGGTGGTGGTGGTAGTAGTAGTGATGGTAATGGTAAAACTAGTAGTGGTTGTGGTAGTAGTATTAGTATTAGTTGTAGTAGTTGTAGTAGCGATGACGGTGGCAAAACTAGTAATGTTTGTGGTGGTGGTGGTGGTGGTGGTGGTAGTAGTAGATTTTGTTGTTGCTTAACTTTACATCAGTCAGCATATGGTAGCTTAATTAGTCATGGTTCCAGAAACACTCTTTTCGTCCATTACTTTTCTGGCTAAGTGTATCTAGAACGAGATTATTCAATATGTGCTGCTTCGTTATATAAAAATTCTAGAGTGTGACATGTGGGGAGATTTGGTTGCTGTTTCTAGCAGTTTTACCGACCGCTGCTGGCCTTCTCCATCGGTTCTAGTTTAGTGCAGCAACACAATGTCGAAATATATTACAGTAACTTAGCACTTGCAATAGTTCCTATATATACGTAATTCTTTTACAAATTGCTCTGTTCTTGGCACATCAAATCAACCTTTCTCAGACGTTTGGAGATCATTAAGTTTATGGTTTAAGGAAATATTCTTCTTTCACTTCTAAAAAAAAGGAAAAGCCATCAAGACTTTCTTATTTCTTCAATAAATCTCAGGATTCTAATATCTTTCTTAAAAATCACTTTATGTTCCTCTCTCACATTTTTCTATTTATTTATTTAAGCCACTACTGTCTATTTAGTTGCTTTTGCTGTTGTTCTTCTTGTTGTTGTCCTTATTACTATTCTTACTGTTGTTGTTAATTCTATTGTTACCCTTCTTTTAGCTTCTTTCGCAGTCAGTCCTGATGGAGTATATCAACACCCGGCCAACGTCTTTCCAAACAATGCCCTATTATTTTTCTGATATCCAATATCTATGGCTGCACGTTCATATCTGTCTTTTTCTTATCTAATGCAGTACAGTATGACTTGAGGAAGTTTTCGCTACTATGTCGATCACCCTTAGTGGCTGGCGTTGTTTACTTGAGTCTAAGATATAAAAAAATATGCATCTATCATTGTTTAACATCGCTAATTCATCACTGATCCAATATAACCCATTGTGAGCTTCGTTACGCTTATCACGAACCGATCGGTGATAACACGGCTCGGCGATCAGTCAACGATTGTGCTTAGACCACAAGAGAGGACCCCAGCGACCATACACGATGCTCAGGACAACTTAGTTCTCGGAACGAAACCTATTTTCCCTATAACTCATTTTTCTACCATTCATTTATCACTGATTCATATAATACGCTATTTTTTCTTAGAACCAACCAAACGTGATAAACGAAGATAGACATGTACCTTTTTGATTTCTGCTTCCTTCAATAATATCTCTACCCCTCTTTTTTTCTTTATCTGACAGGTATATGGCTATATTGCATCCACTGCAGTCGAAATACTTGTGTACGATATCTCATGCAAGAATAGTAATTACAATTGTATGGTTCTTGTCTTTTGTACTCGCAATTCCCATCTTGAAAGGAAGGGTAAGTCATTTATAAATACGTTTTATGCTTGATATTTGTTTTCCCTACTGGCACCGCTAAATTGCTTGTTTGTAAAGGTGATCAACTAGCAGAACCTTCACAAAATTTGCGCTGTGTGGTACTACACTAAAACCCTAGTTCCTTTTGTGGAAGAGTTATAAATTAACTTTCGTTCCAGGGTTTGTATGTTGTGTCTTGTTGTAGTTTTTATCGTGTTCTTTTTCCATTGCAGTTCTGGTTTCTGTTTGTTCATTTTTCCGTTCAAAATTCTCAGTTCCGTGTTTAAATCGTGTCATAGACTTTTCATTTCATTGCTATTATTGCTTCCAAATCATTTTGATACCGCAGTGTATTATCTTCGTAAGAACACATTGCAGATTTGTAAACTGGTCAATATGAAAGCTGAAGTAGAAAATGAAGAAAAAAAAATCAAACAAAATTTGAAAGAATTGAGGAAAAATATTAAAAAAAAAAGAAAAAGAAAAAGAAACGAAATGGCATTGTTTCCAGAAAATTAAACCGCGATGCAATTTACGAAATAATAAGAATGGTCGTCACTTGTTGTTTATCTGCAAGTATATATATATATATATATATATATATATATATATATATATATATATATATATATATACATGTACGTGTCTGTGTGTATATATGTCAGAAAAAGACACAAAAGCACACAAAATAACACATGCACACGTGCGCACAGACTCACATACACACATACACACATGGACACACACACACATGCACATGCACACGCACACACGCACACATGTACACACACATACACAGACACACACACAGACACACACAGACACACATACACACACATATACACACATGTACTTACACCTACACAGACACATACACACAGACACACACGCAGGCACACACACATACATATACACACACGCACACACACATGCACACACACGCACTCAAAAACACCGCGTTGGTTTAGATTCGACTTTAGAAGTTGACTAAAAATAATTAGCACTTTCTTAACTATGTTCATGCAATTGAGACGGAAAGCAATGTATAGAAGATCGCATCGACCTCATACAATTACAGGTATAGTTTAAACGGCCACAGGAGTGGCTGTGTGGTAAGTAGTTTGCTTACCAACCACATGGTTCCGGGTTCATTCCCACTGCGTGGCACCTTGGGTAAGTGTCTTCTACTATAGTCTCGGGCCGCCCAAAGTCTTGTGAGTGGACTTGGTAGACGGAAACTTTAGAAATTAAATTCTCTAAATATTCCCGTTTGGTGCTCTATAACAGTGCACCGCAACCTTTTTTTTTTTATTTGCGAAAGACATATTCTTTTCAAAATTCAGCGGCACAACTGAAGTAAGAATATAGCTAAAAGTATAGGGGAAAAATCATATTCATGTTACACTGCGGCACACCTAGCATCCTCTCATGGCACACCAATGTGCCGCGACATACCGGTTGCAGAAACTGTTCTATAACTACATCCAACTAACATGTCATTTGCCGGATCCTAAGTTCTTAATTAAAGGTACTTGGGTCGATTTGTTCGATTAAACCGTTCAGGACGATGCTCCAGCCTGGTCCCTGTCCAACGATCGGAACAAATAACAGGTAACACACACATTGAGTCTGCTAATGTTGGTTTCATTCTCGTTTACTTCCCTGCAAACGATTTCGAACCATCCTTTCAAAAGACATGACAAATCCAGCTATTGCATTCTTCTTTTACTAAGACATAACATTTGCTTTGATACTTAAATGCTATTTCTGGCTGGCAATTTGACATTCCCAAAGGGAGTTCTTGATTGGTTCGTTGGCCAGCAAAACCTATGCTCCTGTGGGCATTCGATAGCAAAATAGTGCGCCAGTAGTTAGCAGATTCGAGTTAACAATCTTCCAACCTTTGTACCGACAACAATGGCGACGCTTTACAGGCGTACGCTCAAACCACGCTCACATTAACGCGTACACATACACACACACATACACATTCATATAACATGAATCAATTGATCAATATATATGTGTTGTTTCTCTCGTTTGCTTGATTAAATATCAGAATATCAGATCAATTTGCACATCGCATATCTATTAGATGGTGTTATAGTCTGTTTATGCGTTTATGCTTATG
>NC_142946.1:7436746-7439246 GCF_046866305.1 Octopus bimaculoides
CATAGCATTAGTAGTTGTAGTAGTAGCAGTAGCACTACTAGTAGTAGTACAGTCATGTCATTATAAACTGTGACAGTTTTATTAATTACAGATAATAGCCCATCAATTCAAATGAAAAAAATTATTAAAATCTTTTCTTAATTTCTGAAAATACTATATTCTACATCATATACTTTACTGTATGCACGTATGTATATGTGTAGGTATACATGTGTGTATGTATGTATGTATGTATGTATGTATGTATTTATGTGATGGAGGCGCAATGGCCCAGTGGTTAGGGCAGGGACTCGCGGTCATAGGATCGCGGTTTCGATTCCTAGACCGGGCGTTGTGAGTATTTATTGAGCGAAAACACCTAAAGCTCCACGAGGCTCCGGCAGGGGATGGTGGCGAACCCTGCTGTACTCCTTCACCACAACTTTCTCTCACTCTTACTTTCTGTTTCTGTTGTGCCTGTAATTCAAAGGGTCAGCCTTGTCACACTCTGTGACACGCTGAATATCCCCGAGAACTACGTTAAGGGTACACCTGTCTGTGGAATGCTCAGCCACTAGCACGTTAATTTCACGAGCAGGCTGTTCCGTTGATCGGAACAACAACATGTATTTATGTACGTATGTGATGTATGTATGTGATGTATATTGTTTTTCTATAAATTTCAACTATATATAAACATAAATTGAGAGAATGAGATAAAAAATCCAAGTCTGTAAATACTTTTCAGAACTTTATAAAGTCTTACAGCTGTTTCCGGGATATTCTGTCAATTTATATGTGCATGCTAATACGTGGCCTACGTTGGACTCCTCACTCGTATCATTATCGAACCTGGAACTTAAAGATGGTCTATCCATAGCACTTACTTAGCGTTACCCGACACTTTTTAGTTCTTCTTGACACCAATACCTCTCATACCCTATATGTATATATATATATATATATATATATATATATATATATATATATATATATATATATATATATATATATATATATATATATATATATATATATATATATATATATATATATATATATATATATATATATATGTATATATACATATATATTTACATAATACGTATATACATACATATATGTAAATGCATACATATATATAATTATACGAAATTGAACATTAAATTTTTGTAGTAATATAACTATGTAATATAACTATGCAAACTATGTAATATAATGAACGCATACACACACCCTCACTCAAACATACACACACATCTACACAGACACACACAGACACATCCACACACACACACACACACACACACACACACACACACACACACACACACACACACACACACACACACACACACACACACACACAATATATATTCGACTCATGCTGACACTCAAATTTCAGTGCCAGCGTTCTACTTCCCAAAACTCTCAGATTAATGTTCCAGTGGCCAAATCCTATCTAATTATTATAGACGTAATGTATTATCATCTTTTAAAACTCATATTTTGTTGGAAATCCTGGTGTTTTGCATGCGTAGCGAACTTGCTATCTGCAGCCTACGGTACCACGGTGCCTGTTTTTTTCAGCTATCTAAATATTGACCCAATTATTCTGGCTGTGCCAGGGCGATTATTATTATTGAGTGAGAGACCAGTGAATACTATCAAAGTGAGACTATGGTAAAATATATGAAGCCAATATAATTTGAAGGAAAAATACTTTCTGTTCTGTTTTATTGTTTTGACAATAGACTCATCGAAGTTTTACGCGTTTAATCCTCTACCTGAGGGTGAAGAAATGGATTAAGGATTATTTAACTAAAAAAGAAACAAACATATATGATTTTGTTAAGTAGTTATTAATGGTGACCTCATTTTTTTTCTGGATAACAGCAAAAGTAATAATCAGAATCTTGCCAGCATTACTGAAAAAAACAGACAAACAAACAAAAAGACAAAGAAAAAACAAAACTAGAAAACCCCCAAATAAACAAAAAATCTTCAAAATAAACAGACAGAAAAGTAAAATGAATTCTATTGAAGAAAATATGGCAGATATTGACAGTTTATTGAATGATAAGATGATGATAATTCCAATAGCCTGGATAACAATGGATGCAGTTTTGCGAGAGTTGTGATCGGCAAAGAGTCGTTAGACATAGACTGGTTCAAAGAAAAATATAAAACATGGGAGAGATATATTACAAGGAACTGTAGATTCTTGCCCAAGAAAAATATCATGCAAAGGGCAAGAAGATTACGAATATTTTGCTAAAATGCGAAAGGGGATTTTATGAATCCACAAACAAAACTTTTGAAATATTAGCTGACGATGTGTTGTGGTGCAATGCGTGTTCTTTTGATATAGGTGGGGCGTATGGAAAACTTTGCCTGAAGAAACGCCCGTTTCAATGGAAGATGTGAGGTAACAGGTATAAATGTTGAGACCTACTTGCTCAGAAGCTAATGCCACACAAAATATGGAATGCCGGGATATAAGTGTTGCATACTTAAATGT
>NC_142946.1:7459246-7471746 GCF_046866305.1 Octopus bimaculoides
ATTATTGAATAATAATAATAATAATAATAATAATAATAATAATAATAATAATAATGTCAATAATGATAGCAACAACAACAACAACAGCATTGATCTTAGTAATGGCGTGGTTATCATCATAATCACCAGCATCGTTATGACCAAGGTCAATTCAATACTCAACATCATTAAATATATCGCGTCTCTGTTTTAGTTATAAAAGTTATTAATGAAAACAATGTTCATCCTTTAGATTACTCTTTTACTTGTTTCAGTCATTTGACTGCGGCCATGCTGGAGCACCGCCTTTAGTCGAGCATATCGACCCCAGCACTTATTTTTTGTAAGCCTAGTACTTATTCTATCGGTCTTTTTTTGCCGAACCGCTAAGTTACGGGGACGCAAACACACCAGTATCGGTTGTCAAGCGATGGTGGGGGGACAAACACAGACACACAAACACACATACATATATATATATATATATATATATATATATATATATATATATATATATATATATATATACATATATACGACGGGCCTCCCCCAGCATCCGTCTATCAAATCCACTCACAAGGCTTTGGTCAGCCTGAGGTTATAGTAGAAAACATTTGTCCAAGGTGCCACGCAGTGGGACTGAACCCGGAACTATGTGGTTGGTAAGCAAGCTACTTACCATACAGCCACTCCTGCGCCTGAAATATGTTCAAATATGTTTGTGACATAGTTTAACATCTAAAGGCAATTTCACTGCAGTTTACCGTGGAGAAAAAAAATATATACTCGCTTATGGTAAAGGTGTAAAGACTTTGAGCTGATAATGGTATATTTACACCTTTTAACATAAGCGAGAATAATTTCTCTGCGGGAAACTGCCGCGAAATTGCCTTTAAATGTTAAAATATTTCACAAACATATTTGAATTGACCTAACGTTCGTTAATTTCCCATCACTGCTTCGTTGTATTATTTTGTGAAGACAATGACAATGATAATATACTTAGTAATTAGAAGTAAAACAGTAATAGGAAGTATACTTATTAATATTGTTAAAAGCCATTAGCATTATTGTGTATTTATGTTTGTATCCTTTTTTATATTTTTAGTATTTTATCTTTCGTTTGTCTTTATATTCTCCTTTCCATTTCTTCCCATGCTACCAACCATCTTCCTTTTGCTTACATTAAAACGCTACTTATATTTCAGTGCACTAACGATAATATATAGTCCAAATAATATTGACATTAGAACATTCTTTGTCTTAATTTTCCCTCCGTCATTCCTCATAATACACTAAACTATTTGAAAACACTTTAAAAACAAATCACATATAACATGTGACCAGCGTTGTAAAATACCACTAACCGTCGTGCTGTGTCCACCATCTTTATTTTCCATTTCCCGTCTTGTCCTTTTGGATTTAAGTCGCTCAAGTCCTTGAAAAAAATCATGAACGTCACAAAACCTCATATCATATCCTATCGTACCATTTACAAATTTGAGGGCACTTCTTCCTCATTATTTCTTTTTCTAGAAATTTCTGTTAAAAAATTAATATAAAAAAAAAGCGAATATGTACGATTTGTTGTAACAATTTATGAGCAAATAAATTTCAAGAAATAAAAGTTTTGTTTATAGTTTTGCAATTTATTTATTGCGATTTCGGATTTTGTTAACGGTCAAAATGTACTTGGAATTCTTTCAGGTTGATTATATAAAGTGCCTGTAAAATATTGGTAGCGGTATGTTCAACGATCATACTTCATACCTAAACACATGCAAAAGAAATATGGTGGTCGTGATCATAATTTCTACTGTGTAGAATCAAAAGTTCTGGAAAATTTTTGTCCCTTATTTGCTTTATTTGTCAAAGTTACGACAAAAGTAACCTAGCAGTCAAAGTGGAGGTCATCGTGTTGCAATTATATAAGTTACCAAAATATTGCAAAACTTTTAAGTCAACACAATGGAATTGGTATGAAGAAAAGAATCGTTAAAAACGCGCAAAAATATACGGCAGTATTTAGTTTCAGATTTTGGCTTCCAGAATTTAGACCCCGCCAAGGTTAATTTTGCCGTCGTCCTTTCAGTTTTTTTATATTCTTGCGTCCTTGGTTTCACGGGGCCGGCGACTCAGTTTCCATGGCGTATAAACAACCGGAAAGAGATTTGGTCGAGTAACCGCTTCCAATGAAGCATTGGGTGTTATCCGTTACTCGATTACACACTCAATGTGAGCTGTTAACTATTAAAATATCCGTTCATACATCATGCTGTGTTAAAAACCTAATATATATGAAAGGGAGACAAAAATTCGTCCCATGAGAGCCAGATGTATTTCAGGCCTTTAGCTCTTTTTCAATGTCACGTACTCGCAACCAGTGATATACTCAGACGAGAATTAGTTGTGCCTGTTATAGGAAACAGGTAATAAAATATTCACTGATATTGCAAATAGCCCCTAAGTTGAATAGAAATTCGGTATTTGCAATTGATGGAGTATTAATTGAATTATCTTAATGTATATTAACTATTTGTCATAAGGGCCTCCAAGATCTGACACCGAAATCTTGCAACCGAGTGAACTGCGAAAGGCATTTAAGGACCATAGCGGAATTTGAACTCAGAACACGGAGAACCGGAACAAATACCACACGGTAACCAACAGACGCTCCTATGATTCCGCTAGTCTATTACTTTAGACTGAGACATTATTTATCAACCCCAGAAGGAGGACAGGGAAAGTTGACTTCCATAAGGTTTGAACTCAGAATGCAAGAAACCGAGATAATTTATACTGCAAGTCATTTCGTCCATTGTTCCAACGAATCTGTCAATTCACCAATTTGAGATTGGAAAATACGATAATCGCTAGAATAATGGACTAAGTTAACTCGAAATGTTGAAGTTATGTATCTAAGATGGCGGAGACACCCAGAAGACAACATTAATTTGCGCTGATTCAAATTGTAAATTGCATAGAGATGCCATGATAAAGAATATCTTTCTAATGTTAATTGCCGCCCACATTTTGTAATTTGCATTCGCTGTTCGTTTGAGAGTTTATTTACACTGTTCCCTGATGTAATGTAATTCGATTTGATGCACAAAGCCACGACGACTTGCAATTATACTACATCTCTACATCTATCAAATAATAATAAGTGTTATTTTCTGTATCTGGTAACTATTTTTATTCATTGAATCGTATATACTGCGTGCCTCAAAAAGATAGGACACATTTTATTTGTAATATTCGCAATTTACTTGTGATAAATATGCTTGTTTCAGTTCTAGTTACCTGTGTTTATAATGTAAATAATATCCCATCATTATGAGGCACCACGTGCAGAACACGTTTCTTAGCTTGAAATATTTATATAGCGCATATTACCCCCGCCAAGTCATGTAGCTCGACTATTAGGATTTTGGATTGTGGTTCACTGCAATCAAATTTGGGTGTGGAAATAAAATCTGCTTCCTGATTATTTCAAACTTGTTATATTTGCAACATTCTTTCTTTTAATTGGAGAGTTGTATCAGAAGTAATGCAGAAGACAACGTTATTTATTAACTGATCAAGGTTGTTCAAATTACATTTGTTGGTTGAGTAAATTTTCTTGTAATAACTCTTCTTGTTATTTGCAATCAAATAATCGGTTCTTAGCAGAAAGAACTTATTGAGTTCTTTAAGAATGGGAAAGAAGAATTGTAGGCATATCACGCAGTGGTAGAAATCAACTGCGATAACTGACACGAATCACCAGCGAATGGACGAACTGATCCGTGAGCTTTCTGCACAACTGAACTCTGATTAAAATGGTGGAAGTCTTTGGGTATCGGAAAGTACGAAGAGCTGTTGAAAAGTTCCTGGCTTTGGATAAAAGAAAATGCAAAAGAATCACTTAATTATGATTTTAGCCAACATATTCTCCTCTCAAAATTACACACTTTTTTCAGCAGTCTTTCAGTTTTTCTGAGCCCTGTAAAAGAATCAGAAGGCTGGGCCTCTAACCAGACCTTTCGAGATACTCTTGAAGCCAGGAACTTTTCAGGACTTCCTCGTATGTGCAAAGTGCACAGTGTTGAAGTCGATACCCGAGTTGAAGGACCGAAAGGTGGGACATTAGTCTGGTCTGCTGGAAGATTTCGCTGCCAAGGCAGATATGTTTTTCATTTCTTCCGATCTGCTGTGAGGAGATGAAACGTGGACGAATCTTTTTGATGCGAAATCCAAGGCTCAGTCTAGGAAATGGTACCACACTTCTTTTCTAAGGTCTATGAACTTCAAAAGCCAACGATTTGCATAAAAAAATAATGTTTACCATTTCATAAAAGAATAGTTACTGTACCAACGTTATGGAACAAGAAAGCCTGAGTGAACTGTGTATATGAGAAAGACTTTTTTTATTGTAGCTTTGCAGTATATAAGCGGTTTTGCTGTGGGATCGAACTGGTACTATATGACTTCAAAAAGAACCTTTTAACTATCCATTTATGTCTGTAGCTAGGACATTTAAAATTTTATGAAATCTCGTAGTAGTTTGAAAGACGTTAGAGTTTGTGTAGGGTACAGCGATATAAGACTGGTTATTATGCAATGTTAAGTCTTTTATAGCTCACCTCCATAAATTAATATTTCTGTTTCTAGGTTTTAACTTGTGCTCCGTTGATTGCGGCGACGAGTGTTCTAGTTGATCCGATCAACGGAATAACCTGTTCGTGGAATTAACGTGCAAGTGGTTGAGCTCTCCATAGACATACCTGCCCTTAACGTAGTTAACAAGAAGATTCAGCGTGACACAGAATGTAACAAAGCTGACCCCGTTTGATTACAGGTACCACTACTCATTTTTGCCAACTGAGTGGACTGCAGTAACGTGCGATCTCGGCATTCCACCATCACTTGACAACCCGTGTTGTTCCGATGGCGTCCCCGTAAATAAGCGGTTCGGCTAAAAAAAACCTGATAGATTAAGTACTTAAAAATGAGTTCTGTGGCCGATTCATTCGACAAAAAATTCAAGGCGGTGCCCCAGCATGGCCGCAGTCAAATGACTGTAACAAGTAAAAGATGAAAAATAAGATAAACTCTGAGCTAAGTTCAGAAACCAGCCAGATCCAATAATGTCCGTAGGCCTAAGTATGAAATAGCTATATTTTTCTGATATTTAATATTTACTTATATCAGTTTGTATTTCGCTACAAATTTTCCCGAAAAATCGATAAGTATATGTCTTGAAATACTGACGGCAACTCTGCTTTTATCTGATGCCAAGTGGTTAAGTGGAAATGAAGATATTGGTTGGTACTTCGTCTTCGACTGTCACAAGTAATACGGAGTTTTATTAAATGTTTTTCTGTAGTTTCAAACGTTAAATTGCATTTATTTCAGCCTTTACTTGTCGTGTGTTCCATACTTGTCGTGTGTTCCATACTTGTCGTGTGTTCCATCGGAGGTACACATGTGATACATATGTGATGTATGTTGCATGAAGGCCAGTGAAATATGTCCTGTGTATCACGTGATGTACAGGACATATTTCACTGGCGTCCATGCATCGCATACGAGGCACATCCCTATTTACTTTTTGCTCTCATGAGAGAAATTTGAGTCTTCTGAAAGGACAGCTTTATATTACCCGTAGCGTATGAAACAAAGGCAAACGAAAAACCCGAAAACAAACATGGACGTTTAGGAACAAACTTATAAAAATGCCTTGGGCAGGCAATGGAATAAATAGCTATCAAATACAATTAGTTGTTCCTTTAGATGTAGTCTTAACGCTTTGCATGTCGTGAACATTTTCCCCTAGCGTCCATGCACCATATATAATACACATTTCCATTTTTCATTTAAACCACTAAAATAACTGGGAACTTATGAGAGTAAAGCTTTATATTGCACAGAGCGTATGAAACCAGGACTAACCAGAAACCTGAAAACAAAGTTGGTCGTTTAGGACAAATACATGCAAAGGATTTGGACAGGGATAGAGTCAAAATGATAGAGAGCAAATTTGAGAATTGATTTAATGTCAGCAGATATGAATTACGTTTAATGAATTTAGTGCAATTCATATATATTGGTTTGTGAATATAATTATTCGTCGCTAAAGGCTCAATGAGAAATTAAAAATTCATAATTGACATTACTTGTACTGTGGAGATTATTTCTGCCACCAACCAACGAAATTAGATTTGAAGAGAGAAATAACATCTTATAGTATTTTCCTTATCTCCTACTCCCCCTCCTTTCTTCTTTTCACCTTCAACTTCTTTCTTTTCCTTCTCTTCCAATTCCTTCTTCTCTTCATCTCTCTCCCTTTCCTGTAGTTTTCTCCACCCCGCACCTCCTCTATCTCTCTTCCTCCTGATCCCGCGCCCTCTCTCCTCCTCCTCCTCTTGTTCCTCCTTCTCCTCTTCCACCTCCTCCTCCTCCTCTTCCTATTCCATCGTCTCTCTTCTTTCCCCTCCCATACTCTTCTCCGTCTCCCCGTTTCCCCTCCTCCCTATCTTTTTTCTACTACCCTCTCACCCATCATCCACGGTCCGTTTCCTCCTCATGTCTATCCTCCACCACAACGTTCTTCCTCCTCCTCCTCCTCCTCCTCCTCCTCTCCCCTCCTTCTCCTCCTCCTTCTCCTCCTTCTCCTCCACCGTCTCTCTTCTTTTCCCTCACATACTCCTCTCCCGTCTCCCCGTTTCCCCTCCTCCCTGTCTTTTTTCTACTACCCTCTCATCCATCCTCCACGGTCCGTTTCCTCCTCCCCCTCTGCATGTAATATATCGACTAAATGTAATATCAGATTGCTTCTGATGCAGACATACTGTACACATTTTGTTAATGGCCGGATTTGACAGTTTCATTCAAAGGCGACGTCGACGATAGTTCTTGACGTGAACGCGTTCGTGAGCTTATCGCTTAAATTTCTTTTAAAACACTCTAAAAAGCCCAACTAAACTGAACTGAATAATTGAACGACTAATATCATTTCTATAATAAATTCTGTTTGAAGCCATTTCTCAATTCATTCAATCTGCGAATGTCGTATCCTCCATGACTTCAATGTATGCACAATGGCGTTGGTTTTTTTTTGTTTTGTAATTTGTTGATCCTCGCACACTTTTAAGATCGGCATCAATGATGCAGCGGTATTAATTAGTGTCTGATATCACCCCAAAATACCAACAAACAAACAAACAAACAAACAAACTGGAAAGCGCTCGAGGAGAACATCGCGGGCGAACTAGTTTTGATAGCATCAAGGACTCGACTAAACTCTCATAAGGTGAAGGAGTAAGAACAGCAGAGGAAAAGGACCTGAATGGCGATGCTTGATATTGAAGATGCTGAGAATGGTTAATGCCTAATGATGATGCTGTTGATGATAATGACGCTGGTGATGATGATGATGTTGATGATGACAATGTTGATGATGATGACGATGACGACGATGATGATGATAACGGTGACGATTATGACAATCACGGAGATGATGATAATAATGTTGATGATGACGATAATGATTATGATGTTAATGACGATGATGTTGATGATGATGATGACGATGATGATGATGACGATGTTGATGATGACGACCACGATGAGGACGATAATGATGTTGAAGATGATGACGACGATGACGATGATGATGATGATGAGGTTTATGATGATGATAATGATGTTGTTCATGATGGTGATGATGATGATGATCAGTTTGGTGTTTTCTCTACTTGCATCCATACTTGACTCGTTGATATTCCAAAACCACGAATGGTATTCCGCATGGCATCTATCCTACGCAACCACTTCTCTGTCAATTCCTTGCTTGGAACGTAACACCAAAGACTACGACGACCCCAACGAATACGATGACGACGATGACAACATATCATGAGCGACATAAATAATATAGAAATTGCATCAACAGCGAAGTTACACTCGTATTTCATAAGTAATTTGCAGGTTTTTAATTAATATTCTTAATATTCTTTAATTAATATTGAATCATGTTGATTGATGTACAACGCGATTTAACCTTCGCGTGACTTGGCATCGAAGCGATGGCAGTTTGTAAATTTATGACTATTTTGATCTACGAATAATCTAATATAATCTGAATTTGTATTAGAATATGAGGTACTTTGATATAGTGATCAAATACGATCCTCCTATACAGTAATATATTGATACCTCCATCTACTGATACGAACAAACGAAGGTTTTCACATAAACACTTCAAGCGTTATTTAATCGCTCGATAGTACTGATATCTTATAATTCCTTTTACAGAAAGTTTAACAGACTACACTACACAGTATTGTTCGTTTTACCAATTCTTGCAGGATATTTGACAAAAATATGATACACGAATTCAGTCCTGTTTTTACGAGTATCTATACATCGTCACATTCTCGTTGAACAGCGAGATCTGAAACAATAACCTGTATATGCCTATCCTTAATACGTTCCGACAGATCCGAACGCAAATATGCTAACCGCTGTGTTGTGCTCGTGATCGGTGAACAGCCTCTCGTTCGTGATGAGTATATGTGTTCATAACACTCGTTTCATCAGTAGCAAGGATTCTAGGACACTGGTGTTTCGACATGTTATATCTCGTCAGGCAGAAGTACTCGTATAAATGGATGTAAAAAGGAGCTGATTGATTGTCTTGTTTATAATTTCATCGAACAAATTGTTTGCCGATTCGTAATGATATATGTCAACCAATAATAAATCGGCATATGTAGAGCATGATTCGTAACGATGACTCCCATATTTATTCTTAATACGATCTGGTGATTCTTAATACGATCCGGACCCAAATATATTCTATTCAAATTAGTTAAATTGTGAGCTAGATTGCTCGATATATCAGCTAAATCTCTTATTTAACAGTAAATACTACTTTAAAAAAATATAATTTTGTTTTTAATACATGGTAGAACACATTGATAGAAGCTGACATAGTAGCGTGGTAATGAAGTTCGCTCTGCAACCATGTGGTTTCGGGTTCGGATGAGATGCATGGCACCTTTGTCGAGAAATTTGAAAAGACAACACGAAACCGGTTATTTCTCAAAATACAATGTTTATATACCAAAAAGATTTTATAACATTTTTTCTGACATAATTTAAATATATACTGTAACCATGTAACACAAGCCTTCTGTAGTTTTTTTCACTCTTATTATCTTTTATACATCCAACCACGTGCTTTCACATACCAACTTTCTCACCTATATATACCTATATACACATATACATATATATATATACACATATACATACACACACACATACACACACACACACACACACACACACACACACACACACACACACACAGACACACACACACACACACACACATATATATATATATATATATATATATATATATATATATACATATATACTAACGTAAACAAAAAAAAAACGATCACAGACTTGGGGTAAGTTCAGTTAAATTGCATCAGTTCCAGAAAGATAAAAGGTTAAGGTGACATTGGAACAGCGAACATAAAGAGAGAGAATAAAGACTGGAAAGCATTTTTCTCTGACTCACCAATGAGTGTGCCAGTCTATCAAAGTACTTTTTTCATAATAAATTAATATATAATAAAGTAATATATATATATATATATATATATATATATATATATATATATATATATATATATATATATATATATATATATATATATATATATATATATACATATATATACGCATATACATATATATATACACATATATATATATATATACATATAAATACTAATTATCCTTGCCTCATTTATTTGAGCACTTCTTTTTTTGCAGCCCTATTAACTCTTTGTCTCTTTTGAAAGGAAAATAGTTATTTCCTGACGTATTATACATATACATATATACATACATACATACATACATACATACATTAATATATATATATATATATATATATATATATATATATATATATATATATATATATATATATATATATATATATATATACATATACACATAAACACACACACATGCGTGTGTATGCCTAACATTATATCTATCTATCTATCTATCTATCTATCTATCTATCTATCTATCTATCTATCTATCTATCTATCTATCTATCTACATTAACATTCGTCCTTGTTAATTCTCTCACCTCTGACCTGTTTAACTATAAATCACGAAGCTAATGAATTCTATGATTCTATAATTCGACAGCAAAACCTCTAATCACAGCCGTCTGATGACTTCTTTTGACCGTTCTTGTATTCAATGGTGGATTGCAAATAAATATCTGTATTTTTGCGTTTCATTAACAATAATTTTTGTCTGGGAAATTGTTTTGAAACAAGTCCCTTAATTTATTCTTTTTATTTGTTTGTTGACTTTAGGGAGACTCGACGTTGATACAGGAGTAGTGGAGAGGAACATCGGCCTAAATGAATAATTCAATTTTACTTGTTCTTATATAATTTGAGTTCAGATTGTGCCGTTTTAATCTTAACGTTATTCGATACCGTTTTAACATCGCTAAATTAATGTTCATTCACGTTCTTTATTCGGTTAATTAAAAGGGTGAAACTGTCTTCCTAACCAAATCAGTGTCTACGTTATGGCTTCAAACTCCGTGGAAGAAGACATTGCATTCATCTTTTCGGGATCGACAAAATAAGTACCAGTCAAGCCATGGGGTCGATGTAGTCGACTTAACCTCCATCCCTAAATTTACTGGCCTGTTCCCCAAATTTGAAATCATTCTTCTTCTTCTTCTTCTTCTTCTTCTTCTTCTTCTTCTTCTTCTTCTTCTTCTTCTTCTTCTTCTTCTTCTTCTTCTTCTTCTTCTTCTTCTTCTACTACTACTACTACTACTGCTGCTGCTGCTGCTGCTGCTTCTTCTTAATGCAGCGAGCTGGCAGAGTCGTTAGTACGCCGGGAAAAATGCTTAGCGGCATTTCGTCCGCCCTGACGTTCTGAGTTCAAATTATTTGAAGGTCGACTTTGCCTTTCATCCTTTCGGGATTGATAAATTAAGTACCATTGAAACAATGGGGGCACGTCGGAGAAAATGGCGACATTTCATCTGTGTTTTTGTTTTGAGTTCAAATTCGGACAAGGTTGACTTTGCCTTTCATCATTTCGGGGTCGATGAAATAGGTACAAGCTGGATGCTGGGGTCAATGTAATCAGCCAGACCCTCTCCCCCAAAATTTCAGGCCTTGTGCCTATAGTAGAAAGGACTACTACTACTACTACTACTACTACTACTACTACTACTACTACTACTACTACTTCAGGCGTACAGAATTGTTACATTTTCTTAATGCTGATTCTTGCTTGAGAATTACGTTAAAACTAGATGTATGCCTGGAATATTCAACCACTTCCATGCCTATTTAATACATTTCTTTTATTAGCCTCACAGGGCTCAACACAGATGGGACAAATACAAGCCTCACAGGGCTCAACACAGATGGGACAAATACGAAGTAGAGTTTTTCTTTTCGAGGGGACGAAAATAAAGTAAAAAAAAAATTTAAATGGGGATAACGATGAAAAGGCATCGAAAAAACGTTTGGGATATGTACAAAAAGAATGAAAATATTACAAAAACTTCCCAATAAATAGGGAGGTTATCCGTAGAAAGAAAAACCTACGAAAAAGACCACGATAACCTCGGTCATTAATGTCACAATTTGCAAAAAAACACTTTTATTTACGAAAGAAACGTAAGTAACTCTCTGCTTATAAAATTAACGTTTCTATAGAATCACGTTCAAGGTGGCTTCGTCATTCATACCTGCCATTCTTGCGACATGTATCCATCTTTTTTCGAAACATTTGCTAGACAACACTTGCCTCTCTACTCTCACCTTCCTTTTCAAGTGATACTTGAAAAAGTTGATGAGAGATTGACCAGAGTCCATGCCTATTTAATAAGCAAATGTATCAGTTCATCTGATAAGTGGATGCTCGTAGTCGAAATCGTCAGAGATCCATTTAGGTATATATGTACCTACGTATATTTCTTATTCCAAACACCAAATAATTGCTTTATATTATATCTGTCAATATTGGCATATGAGAAGAATCGTTAAATGTATTCGCGCATTAGTCGATATCATTGCAGAATATTTCGGTGAGAAGCAGGAGTCTTAGTTTGACAGATTTCCAGTATTTCTATGACAATATTGTCAGGGAAGTGATGGAATAATTCTCTCGAAAAATGGGAGTCAAATTTGGTTGAAGGAAACTCGATCACGTTTTCTTCTTTCTTCTATTGATACAGATCAGAGTAGAATAGCTATTTTCAATAAAGAATTTCTGGGAGGGATTTTCGTAAAAGTTTAGTACAAATGTACTCGAAATTTGCAATGAAACGCGTCCTTAATCATGTTAACAAACAGCTGAATGCAACGATTGGTCCTTCGTACATCGTGTAAGTTAACTTTGTTAATGAGTTTCCGTCTACCAAATCCACTCACAGCGCTTTAGTCGGCCCGAGGCTATCGTAGAAT
>NC_142946.1:7476746-7506746 GCF_046866305.1 Octopus bimaculoides
TATAGCCTCGGGCCGACCAAAGCCTTGTGAGTGGATTTGGTAGACGGAAACTGAAAGAATCCCGTCGTATATATGTATATATGTATATGTATGTGTGTGTTTGTCCCCCCAACATCGCTTGACAACCGATGCTGGTGTGTTTATGTCCTCGTAACTTAGCGGTTCTGCAAAAGAGATCGATAGAATAAGTAATAGGCTTCTAAAGAATAAGTCCTGGGGTCGATTTGCTTGACTAAAAGGCGGTGCTCCAGCATGGCCACAGTCAAAAAGACTGAAACAAGTAAAAGAGTAAAAGAGTATATGTTCGTATGTATTTGGATGCATATCTATATGTGTATATAAGTTATTATACACGCACACAAACACACACATACGGCCACAGACATATGAATGAGATTGTCAATATATATGTAGATATATCTGTACACATGCATGAATGGATACTTATATTTGCATACCTCCAGCAACATATTCACGCACTCAGACAAGCGCACAATACATGCACACACACACACACACGTATATATACACAGGCACACACACTCACACACGCATAAACACATGCAAATAAACATGCAGATACAAACACACACAGATATACGCATAAATTTGAAATATATTTTATATGCAAGAGCATCAATCCACTTTCTGCTTGCTTCTTTTCAACAAAAAACTGGATGGAAAGTTATGCTAATAGAAGTGTCTTTCTTCACGATCCGTGTTGAAACAATATGCATACGGCGTACATAAATACAAACAAATCTAGATATACGGTTCTGTTGCTTCTGTTTCGTACCTTAACATAATAAGCAATAAGAATTCGTGATACATTTATCTATTTGGCTTAGGGTATAAGACGAATAAATGTCTATTTGTTGCAACTGTGATATTAACGTACGAATACATCGTATAATATAAGTATGATAGTTATAAATATCACGATAACATTTGTTATAAAGGTCACAGCAGCAACAAATATTCCAATAGATAATATTGGGTTGGTGCATAATTATTGCGGCTTTTTTTAAACAAATTTTATTCAACAAAAACAATAACAATATTTAACAAAAACATCTTTAAATGGCGGTCTGACCGTCTGCCAAGCAAATGGGAAGCAGTAATTGAAGTAGATGGTGAATATGCTCCAGAATAATAATTTAAAGGTGTTTTGTTACATGTTATTGTTTTTGCTGAATAAAATTTGTTGAAAAAAGCAATGGGGTCAATAATAATATCTCTAATACTCCGGTGGTCAACATCCACAAATCTACACGCACATCCCCACATTCACAAATACAGACGCGCACAAATACACACATACATACACACATATACTCACACACAAATACAAACACACTCACACACACAAGCACACACAAACACGCACACAAACAAACAAACAAAGACACTCACACGCATGCACACACACACACGCAAACACACACACGCACACACACAAACACATACAAACACGCACACAAACAAACAAACAAACAAAGACACTCACACGCATGCACACACACACAAACACACCCACAAACAAACACATACATAACTTACGCATGAGCATAAACATATACACGGCTGCGAGCGTGTACAAAAATAAAGGAGGAAGAACCTAATTAAAAATATTTCCAATTAATACTGTTTTGGCAATGATCAGAACTTTTTTTTAAAATTAAAAAAGGCCGATCGAACTATACGCTTACAGTATATACCGTAGACATAATTTTGTTATGTCTGCTTTAAAATAGAATTTCTGTACTGTGAAACTCTGGTATAATATAGTAGATTAAATTTTCTATATAAAGATTTTTCTCAAGATTGGCTGTGAGTGAAGACGCTGAATCAGTCTTTTAGTTGAACGTCCAAGGAAGTGGGGGAGAAATAGGAAAATTTGATGTTTGTAAGTCTAGTACGTGTATCGTCTGAAGAGTTCATAGGCTGGCCAAGATGCTCTCGTAGAATGTAACCAAATAAGGTTTATTTTTCAACGTTGTCCTTTTTACAGTTCACACATCTCTTCCATCGGTGTTGCAGTGTTGTGATCCCACTGGTGAAGAAGCCTTCAGCCTGTTGCTCAAAAAAGTCATCAGCATCAAATATGACGTCATTACTACGATACTGGTTCCCAGCTAGGTGCCTTTTTCATGCTGGGGAATATTTGATAGATGAAACCAAATCAGGAGAATAGAGAAGGTGATCAACAGCCAACGAAACCAACAGCTTGTGTGCTGGAGCGTTGTCCCGATGAAACAAGACTTCTTTCGTCAGTTTTCCTGGCCTTTGGTCTTTCATAACTGCTTCAGCAAGTTAGCATAATACTCTCCATTGGTAGTGTGGCCCTTCTGAAGATAGACAACAACTCAATGTCTTTGGCGTTCTTCGGAACAGGCGAGGAGTTGTGTTACCTATATTTGTATTATACATGCGCTTATATATCTATAATATATATATATATATATATATATATATATACACATACATACATATACAAAGTTATATATGTGTATGTTATTTGTTGTAGATGTATATTTGAATATATTTACAATATTTTCAGACATATTTATTAGACGAGAAATATTTAATAAAATTTTTTATTTACACTCTTATACTGTAAAAATAAACAACAGAATCAAAATATACTTAAAAGAACATCATTGAATATATTTGAAAAAAAAAAAAACTCCCAAAAAGTTGAAGTGTCTTCTTCATTCTTTCGGAATTTATATTTATTTATTGGATTCTATTTCCAAAGCTCTTTCAAACTTTGTAGTTTTTAATTTACATCTACTTGCTAAGTTTGAGAAAAAAAAAACTTTTAAAAAGCCCAAGAAATAAACTCGACAAATATGATTTACTTTTAATTGTTACCTATATTTGTATTATACATGCGCTTAATATAAGAACATTTTTATAACGTACAAATGTACGTAGGATGTTATAATGAAAACTAAGAAATTATTTGATGATTTTGTTTTATAGATACGGTTTAGAAACGTGTATATTTGTACCTGTAAGAAAAGACGATATGGTGACACCGGGAATCTGTTATATTAGATGTCAGCATTATAAGAGTTAACATGGGGGGGGGGGGCTAAAGAAAAAATAAATAAATAAAAGAAAAATACATTAGATAATCTTATCAAATGCCAGGATGGTCTTGGTTGGAATGCTTTTCAACCCTCATTTGCTCAATCAACTTTAACTCTTTTCCTACCATATTCCTGCTCACGTTTCCGTTAATTTTATAATGTAATGAAAATATTAAGTTGATGTTTCACACAAAAATTAACATATAATTCTAATGAAAAGTATTTAGATCATTTTAACTGTTTTGTTACCATACTCCTGTTGAATTACATTGATTTTGTTTCAATTAATTTCATTTCGAAAATAATGAATAATTTATTAAGTAAATTAATTTTGTCGTTATTAACTAGATTTTGATGGAAGGCTATGAGTTTAGATCACTTTAAAACAAAAAGCTTGTGCCATAAAATCAAAGGCAGCCCGAAGCAGTTTCGTATCAAAATGGTACGCTTGCACTTAGTGATTAAGGAAATGTAGAAATATAGAAGTGTTACGATGAAAGGCTTTTAATGTGAGGAATGCACGAATAAAGAGGGTTTTCTCAGCATTACTCCGATGGGAGAACTACCCCTTCTAGCAGACAGCAGTATGATAGTTGAAGCAATTAAGGATATGAAGGTAGGGAAAAGTTCCTGACCCATCAAGAACTGCTGCTGTGATGCTTAACCGTTTTGTTACCATAATTTTTGTTAAAATACATTGCTTTTGTTTCGCTTAATTTTCGAAATAAATGAAGAATCTAGTAAAATCAATTTGTTGGAACATAAATTAACAGGAAATTCTGATAGGTTTCAATTTAGATCACTTAAACCACAATTTTTTTTTTATCACAGAATCAAAGTTGGTCTCAGACAGTTGGTATCCAAAGGGTTGAACTAAGATTAAGTAACTACAGTAAAACTATTCTGGAATATGCACTGTGATTTTATAGAGTAGATTTAAGAAGTTTCCATTTCTGTTAGTAGTTGTATTATTTCTCAGAGAGAAAGCCACGTGTACCACAAGATATCACCGTTTCATTTTCGTTGCGTCTTGCAACATTTTTAACTATTGAAAAGGTTGCAAGCCGCAACGAAAATTTTAGGAAAATAAAAAAAAAGAAAGAAGTGGAAATTTTACCGGTGAGTGTGTTAAATTATAAGGCACCAAAAGAGAATGACTCTCCCCAGACACAACAGAATATGCTTCAACACACGAAACCACACGAATCTTGCAAACTAAATCCGAAAACGAAATAAATATAGCATTAGAGTTGCATGGGTTAATGGAACGAATTTCACTCAAGCTCTAACTGACTGTGTTTTATGAAGAAAGAGTCTAGAAGAGATACAAAGAAAGAGAGGTAGAGAGAAAATTCGTGAGAGGCAGACAGTGAGAAAGAAAGAGAGAAAAGGAAAGAAAAAGAAGGAAAGAGAGAGAGAGAGAGAGAGAGAGAGAGAAAGAGAAATAGAAAGAGGGAAAGAAAGAGAAAACGCGATATATATATAGTGAGATTGTGTATGTGTGCATATGTATATCTATGTGTGTGTGAGAGAGAGAAAGAGGGAGAGAAAGGGACAAAGAGAAAGGTATATAGACAGACACCGTATGCGTTTGTGAGAAAGACTAAGAGAGAGACCGAAAGAGGGAGGCAGAAGAAACTAAAATGAATGAAAAAAAAAATCCATGTAATTTTGCAATTTAATATAGATTCTCTCCTTTTTCTTTTGTAGGTTTAGCTAAATGGGATTTGGAGAAATATTTCATGTTTAGAATATTTAATTCAATCGCATTATGGTGGAGAAAATAAAACCAAAATAACAAAGGAGAAACACTTCTGTCTCGTTATGAAATTCACTTCTGGCTGTATTTTTTAAAATATCAATTTCCTTTCTTCATAAGAGAATTTTCTCACTTAATTGATTATCATTTGTCTGAACTGTTTCTTGAACGTAATGAAGAAACTTAGGTACAGTAATAAGTTATCACGTCTTAAAATAGTCTCTGATATCATAACTTTGAATATAGATAGACTCAGGCAGTTTTCTGTTTGCAAGCTGTTCCCATTAAATTCGAAGTTTTTCAGTTGAATTATCTCAGGGACTCCGACAAAAGATATGGTGTCTCGCAATTTCTGTCACGCTAGTAGAGACGAGAAATTTACACTTAAATTATAATCACTCGTTTGTACCTTTTTTTTTTTTTTTAGTGAAATGAGTATTAAATATACACTCGGGCGGTGAGCTGGCAGAATCGTTAGCACGCCGGGCGAAATGCTTAGCGATATTTCATCTGCCGTTACGTTCTGCGTTCAAATTCCGCCGATGTTGACTTTAAGTTTTATTCTTTCGGTGTCGATTAAATAAGTACCAGCTATGCACTGGGGTCGATGTAACCGATTTAATCCCTTTGTCTGTTCTTGTTTATCCCCTCTGAGTTTAGGCCCCTGTGGGCAATAAAGAAATAAATATTAAATATACAGAAACTGTACCAATTCTCTGTCGTGTTATCATGCGTGAACAATTATTCTTGTTTTGTACATGGAATTTCCTACTCACCTTTAATTAATTAAATCACAGAAGAAAATAATGAAATTAATAACGTTAAGAACTAACAGCTGACGGCCTTTTTGGTAAAGATTTAGGGCTGCTTGTTAAGTTTTTGTTTGTGTATCTATAATATATTGCCACATGTGGAATAAGGATTATGTTTCCGCTTGATTTTGCTGGAAGTAGATTTATTTCTCATTTATTTGCGGCTTAGAAGTTGTGCATAGGATCAATGTATTCTTGTATTCTTGCGATTCTCAAAACAATTAACTGAACTTCTTTGGTATCAGAAGAATCAAATACAGAAAATAATAATAATAATCTGAAGAAGCAGTAAAAAAAAAAGATGTCTTGCAGCGTTGTATGAATTGAATCTAATTTGACATGCTAGCTGGATGGCTTATAGAAACTATGCAAAACCCGTTCACAGGAGAATCAAAACTGATTTGTAAATAACTGGATCTTCTGAACGAACGAATCAACCCCATAATAACAAACAATTCTATTGTCCGAAACTGCATCGTATAAATAATAAAAGAAAATTTAATTTCCTTCAAAATCCTCATTATATTGTGGGTTTCATATCTCAAGTTTTATGAGATATCTCATATATATAATGTACTATTAACGATATTATTTCTTCGTAAATAATATCTGATTTTTACATTTCGATAGAGCAATGACATTCTACTTCTAGTTGAAATGCCTATACACCACAGAAAATCTCTTAGAATTCGGTGCTAATTCGTTTCTTCATAGACGTACTGGAAGTTAAAGTTTATAGGAATTCCATAATCTTGGGAATAATGACAACATTTTGACACTATCTCTCTTATATCATATTTCTATTGTTAGAAAGAGTTAGAATTATAATTGTTCCACATATAGTAATATAAATGGAAATAGCTCATACAATGCTGAAACGTGTGTACAAGAAGATATAAATATATATTATTGTAAAAATCGTGTGTAAAGAAACCGAATATGAAAAAAAGAACAAGTCAACTAGGTATATACGTGTGGAATATTATACTATTTCGGTTTAGAAATAGCTGAGCATTATTTAAGAACTACAAATAGAGAAACGCGTGCAGACATCAGAGTAAGTTCCAGGAAACTCTACACTATATACATTATCCTGTTCGTCTTGCCCGCTGATAGCTTTTTTCGTATCAAGGTGAATTAGAGATGTTTCATTAAAGCATCTATTTTGTTATGCAAGGAAATAGTCATTTCTATCTCCTTCTATTTTATATATATATATATATATATATATATATATGTATATAGTGTAGAGTTAGCGGTTATAATAATCGATTAAGGGATAAAATATCCGTATGTAAAAATCGGTATCCGTTACCAGTGATCACCGGGCATTGGTGTGCTCAAACAGTTCTCCAAAATTCCAGGTTTTGTGTCTACAGTAGAAGAGAACATATTTAACATTTATGTAAATGCATTGTCGTTACTTCAGTTTTCTTGATATCACTTCTGGCTACGACGACTCATGATTGAAGACCTTCCGACAACGACAAGTCATAATCGGCTCATGGTTATAGTAGAAGACATTTACTCTACGATTCGCGCAGTAGGACTGAAACTGAATCCTCATAGATGCTTAGCAAACTCCTTAACCACCGAGCCATGCTCGCACCAAGTTTCTTAACCATGCAGGGCTTCTTAACCATTCAAGTATTCCCAGGTATTGATTTTATAGATACACCGTGAGGCAAAACCCAACTCCACCATCACCATTCTTATCATTTTTCATTTTGAAATACGTATGGAATGATAAAATATCCAGACTCTACGGAAGAATGTTATGAAATAGTTCTAATCTTCTTACAAAAGGAAGTTAATGGAAATCTTCGAAGATAGATATTGGTAATATTCCTGGTTGAGAAGAACTTCAAGAAATGTGTCCAATTCCTATAATTTATTGATTTGTACTAAACGGCAACTGGCTTAATACATTGAGTAAAGAAAGGAGACTGTGCGCGGCTGCTCAATTTGCTAGATATAGTACACAACTTCGTCTGAAATTTTGTCATGTTGTCTTATAAGACGAGAAACATTTTGACGAACGCAGCCAACGATATATACTAAGAAAATATGCAATTTTCATGTCTGGAACTCTTTTGATCACTTGACTTAAAAAGAGTTGATCGGAGGCTATACAACAACAACAACAACAACAACAACAACAACAACAACAACAACAACAGAAACAACCACAATGCTTACCAATCTTCGGGTAGGTTTCACTGTGGTGTTTATTCTGTTATATGTATTCTCCCAGAGTGGAAGCACAATGGCCCAGTGGTTAGGGCAGCGGACTCGCGGTCATAGGATCGCGGTTTCGATTCCCAGACCGGGCGTTGTGAGTGTTTATTGAGCGAAAACACCTAAAGCTCCACGAGGCTCCGGCAGGGGATGGTGGCGAACCCTGCTGTACTCTTTCACCACAACTTTCTCTCACTCTTACTTCCTGTTTCTGTTGTGCTTGTAATTCAAAGGGTCAGCCTTGTCACACTGTGTCACGCTGAATATCCCCGAGAACTATGTTAAGGGTACAAGTGTCTGTGGAGTGCTCAGCCACTTGCACGTTAATTTCACGAGCAGGCTGTTCCGTTGATCGGATCAACTGGAACCCTCGACGTCGTAAGCGACGGAGTGCCAACAACAATAACGTATTCTCCCAGAAAGCACAGCTTTCTCAGTTGTTTCATCGTCTTTGAACATTTTCCATGCAGATGTTTAGAACAATCGTGCAAACAACTGCATGATGAAGTTACTGGATTGTCAATGAAAATTATATCCGAATTCTTTTTAGGATTTCTTCCAGGCGTTACCCATCATTCTCGTGTTTGGCCGAAACGCTTTATTCATTGTCTTTGTCAACCGTTTCAAACTACATTCGTTTACCTTCGTACGTCCACCCTATATTATCTTGTTTGCTCGAGCCCTATCTCTACGCAAATCTTGCGGGTGCCGCCGATATACGAAGTTCTCAGTCTTATCGTGAAAGGCTCCAAACTTTGAGTATTAGTAATTTTCGGTCGATAACTGATGAAGAATTACGTTCCTTCTGTGTCTGTTCTACGTGTACGTTCTGTAGTAGTTAATGCATTTGTAATTATACATATATGTTTGTGTGTGTGTGTGTGTGTGTTCATGCATATATGTATATGCATAATTTGGGCTTCCACATAATTTCTCGCTGCGTAATTCTCGATGCCGTGCATCGAAAGGGAACCATATGGCTGCAAAGCGATCTTCTCAAGCATTTCTGCGTTTAAATAAATTTATTTTAATATAGAAGTATTTATGGAATACGTTTCCCACGACATATCTCAATGGACTGCAGTCATGTTGGGGGAACCGCTTTGAGATGTTTTAGTTGAACAAAGGGACACCAGTACTTACCCCCCCACACTTTTTGAAGCTTGATATGTACTGCATCGGTGTTTTTAGCTGAATGCTAAGTTACGGAAAGGGAAACAAAACAACACTTATGTCAAGCGGTGCTGCTTGACGAACAGGAACACCAAGACATACATACACACGCACACATGCACACGCATACATATACATGCACACGTGAACACACACGCACACTCACATATATACACACAAATATACACACTCCCACACAGATATATGTAGGACGGTCCTTTTTCCGTCTACCAAATCCACCCTAGCGAAAGAGAGAGGGAGGAAGAGAGACGGGAGGAAAGGGAGCAAAGCTGAGCGAGACGAAGAGAAAGTTAGAGGAATACAGAAGGATAGGGAGAGACAGAGGGAGAACAGGAGGAAGAGAGAGGAACAGAAAGCGAGAGTGGACGAGTGAGAAAGAGGCAGAGAGAGAGAGAGAGAGAGAGAGAGAGAGAGAGAGAGAGAGAGAGAGAGAGTGTATGGAAGAGTGAGCAAGAAGCAGAGTGAGAGAGAGAAAAGCGCCACCATTTTGAACATTATAAATGTTTTCCTTTGCCAATAGAAACCTGTTTATTTTTATTATTAGTTTATACAAGATACGCTAAACAGATAATATTCACTTAATAAAGACGAAGACCGTAGCTAATTTATTAAGTTCTCCTCTGTTATTATCGGGATTTATATCTCTGCAACGTTCTACATATTTAAATAAGGCTTGCTTCACACGAACCAATTCTTCCGTTGCAACCAATATCTACGGCACCGAGGACGAACTCAGTAAACTGTAAAAGCAAAGATTATTAATCGATGAAAGCTCTGTTGAAGTTATAGTTCCAAGGTGACAAAATCAATCACACGCAGTTGCTACTTCTAACAGAATTACTCAACAGTCTGAAACAGGGAGAAGATCGAAGACTAATAACATGTGGTATTTCAATATAAATGTAATATTTATCGTACTTTGATGAAACGTTTGGCAACTTCCCAAAGCGCTGCATTAAATGACAATATCACAACAAAAACAACAAAATAAAGTTTTAATTAGCTTAAGCATTAATAGAACAGGCGCTGGCGTGGCTGTGTGGTATGTAGCGAGCTTACCAAACACATGGTTCCGGGTTCAGTCCCGCTGCGTGGCACTTTGGGCAAGTGTCTTCTACTATAACCTCGGGCCGACCAAAGCCTTGTGAGTGGATTTGGTAGACGGAAACTGAAAGGACATAGTCATATATATATATGTATATATGCTTGTGTTTGTCCCCCGCCGTCATCGCTTGACAACCGATGCTGGTGTGTTTGCGTCCTCATAACATAGCGGTTCGGCAATAGAAACTGATAGAGTAAGTGCTAGGCTTACAAAGCGTAAGTCCTGGGATGGACTTGCTCTACTAAAAGTGGTGCTCCAGCATGGCCGCAGTCCAATGACTGAAACAAATAAAAGAATAGATTTAAAGATGTATATATATATGTGTGTGTGTGTGTGTGTGAGTCGGGCTCACAATCATGAGGATTGAGTTCGATTCCCGGACGGAATGTGGGCTTTGTTCTTGAGCGGAAGGACTCCTAACAGTCAGTACCTAATGGCGTCCGTCCTCTTTAGCGTGTCAAGATCGAACAGGTGAAAACATTTGTTTCACGGGAGTTCTTCCTCTGATAGTCCCTGTCGCTGTCTACCTAAGAGAAGAGAAATTAAAGAATATAAGAGAAAGAAACAAAAAAGCAGTAAAACTACTTACATCGATTTGTCCTATAAAAACCATGGTCACAATCCGATGACCGATAGAAGCAAAAAATGAAAGATGAAAGTTAGAATATCTATTGTATCCAGTGACTGGAACTAAAGAACTGAAGAAATGAAGAACTAAGGTGGTCATTTTGATTTTCGTGTTTCGTCGAATATCGCCATCAAAGCGTGAGATATGCTATAAAATCATACCATTCTAAAGAGGCTGGTATTTACGTATGTATTACAAGCAGAATTACAAACACATGCCAGCAACCTTTTGTGATGATCAACACGAAATGAGAAACGGATTGACGGCTGTCAATGGTGGGTTTTAATGGACAACTAATAGCATAAATTGATCACAAATTGATCACAAATTGATCCATCTGTTTATGAAAAGGAATTTAAAGTTGTTTTCTAGCTACACACCAAATATAAGCATCGCCAAAGGGTTCTGATGCGTATTCGCTGCAAACAGATCATCGCGTAACAAAAGGTGTTAGAATTCAATTTCGAACGTGTGGATTTTGAAAGAGAAACATCTTGGGAAATTCATTATAGAACTTGTCGATGATATATTAAAGAATTTCTACTAGCAATGTATGCAAATGTAAGCGGTATAATCATCAGCACGTTGGCAGCTCCTTCTCATATTATCGTTCAGTTGCAAAAGAGAGTGGCACACTCAAAGGAATATAAGCGAACATTTACAGTTCATCATCATTTGGAAATTGGTCAGCGCACATACGAAGCTCTTTTGTAAAGCTTCACTTCAATCACCGGCATTTCCATCCATCCATCCATCCATCCATCCATCCATCCATCCATCCATACATACATACATACATACATATTCATATATATATATATATATATATATATATATATATATATATATATATATATATATATATATATATATATGTCTGTATGAAACGCTGATTTTTTCACCCCTTTCTTCCTTATCCATCTATCACCCCTTCCTTTTTCTCATTGCTATTACTTCCTCTCACCCCCTCTCAACCAGGGCTATTACTCTCACTACTTCTCCTTCACTGGATTACTATTTTCGCTCCTCCTCCAAGTGTATCTATCTATCTATCTATCTATCTATCTATCTATCTATCTATCTATCTATCTATCTATCTATCTATCTATATATATATATATATATATATATATATATATATATATATATATATATATATATATATATGTATATATATATATATATATATGTATATATATATATATATATATATATATATATATATATATATATATATATATATATATATATATATATATATATATATATATATATATATATACACATACATATATACACACACAAGTATATGAAAACACTACGCTGATTATTATATTAGTAGATACTATAAAAATTCCCATCCGATATTGATTTAAACATTCTGAATATCATTATTGATATCATAATTACAATCGTTTTTGACACCTTACCTCTCTTATCAAAGAAACTACCAGTTCTTTTGTCAATGTAATCAGTGAAATGTATATCAATAGTTATTACATCAATAAATGCATTAAGAACATGGTTCTGAATGAGTTATCTCACTTATAATTTGTCGAATTGTTACAGTCGTTAGAGTGTCGGTTAGTACACATATAGCTTTGCGGTATTTGTCTCCGGTTCTCGATAAGGCGGTGAGCTGGCAGAATCGTTAGCACGCCGGACAAAATGCGATTGGCTTTTCGTTCCGAGTTCAAATTCCGGTGATGTCGACTTTAACTTTCTTTCTTTCGGCGTCGGTAAAATAAGCACTAGTGAAGTTTGCTAAAATATTATAATGGAGTATCCCGTATGTTGAAAACCTATATGATTTTATGCGTCCGAGGAGAGCGGTGCATTTCAAGTTGATGTAACTCTTGCATTGGTCGATTAAATGGACCCGCTTGAAACGGCCGTAATGCACTAATGTCTGGATATCCTTGTTACACATTTGCTTTTTATTCACCTAACTTTCAGACTTTCAACTGTGCGAATAATACCGAACTGACTTGGTGCCTCAACTCAAGTACCTACTTAAAATGAATCGTAACTATATATATATGTATATATCGTGTCAATTAATCTATTTCTCTCCCTTTCGATCTCTCTTCCTCTGTATATTTATATGTGTGTGTGTATGTGTGTATGTGAGTGTATATATATATATATATATATATATATATATATATATATATATATATATGTATATATATATATATTTGTAATATAATATATGACAATTATTCGGTTGCCAAGATCAACTCCGAGTTTTGGATGTCGGGGCGAAAACCTGCACTGGCATCTCTTCAGTCATCGAGGCAATTCCTCTATTTACATACTATCGAGGTCTCTTTCATTCTTTTCTTGTCTTACCATTACTAAATATATATATATATATATATATATATATAAATATACACAGAGGCAGAATGAGAGTGAGTGAGAGGGAGAGAGAGAGAGAGAGAGAGAGAGAGAGAGAGAGAGTAAGAGAGATTAGAGAATAACACGCCAATAAGCCGAAATTTCGAAATCACTGTCAGTTCTCGTAAATGTTCAATAAATATGCACTTTAATAAAGAGTACTATTTCTTCATTTTCCTGTAAAATTTTTGTTATATTAAATTTACTACTGAATAAAAACAAGCATTAATATTCACAAATACATACGTACACACACACACACACACACACACACACACACACACACACACACACACACACACACACACACACACACATACACACACACACACACACACACACATATATATATATGTCTGTTTGTGTTTATGTATGTGTGTTATATACAATTATATATGTATATATACATATATATATCTACACACACATATATATATACATATATATATGTATATATATATATATATATATATATATATATATATATATATATATATATATATATATATATATATATATATATATATATATATACATATACATGCATATATACACATATATATACATATATATATATATATATACATATACATATAGATATGCATATATATATATGCATATATACATACATGTACATGTGTCGGTATTTATCTGTATGATTTATGAAACTGAAATTAATACGTGCCGATAATTTCATAGAAGTTCAATGATATTTTTAGCACGGTTATTTCGCAGACTAATTGCATAGGTCCCCAAAACAGACAGATTATTATCATCAACTGAGAAAGTACATCACGTATGAAGAATATATATTTCCTGACTTTCTTTCTCTCCGAATCAAAATAAATAAATAAATATCAACCCAAAAACCTGAAGATTTTACAAAGAATGGAACACGTTGTAACATTATCAATGACAAAAATAACAAGAACTTCTGTAAAGCTTATCATTATATTAGCTGAATCAGTTTACATGGTATTTTTTTTTTGGCTTCTAATCTCAACGAAGTAATTGCGACGAAATCGTAAATATTACACAGAGACAGGTGTATTTCTATCGAATTTTGAACGTAACTGCTTTACTGTATGTACGTTCGTAAATCAATTGCGGCGTATAGATTGCACAAATTGATTATCAAAAAATTATATATATTAGAATTTTGACAATATCTTTTGAAGCTAAAAGTCTGAGCGTTTATAATTTAATTTCTGGATTATGAAAGTATGGAAAGCATTAATGTTACTGTTATATTTACTTTTAACGAGACGCCCAAAAAATGGCGACGAAAATAAAAAAGGAAGGAAAAAATTTGCCAAAACTTTTGGTTACATTATAATCCCAAAATTCTTTAGAGGATTACTACAGGTGTTGACTTTGTCTTTATTCTGCACCAGGGCAATCGAGATTAATTACAAAAAAAATCTCTAATCGTAAGTGTTCCATTTATGACCATCATATCTTATAGTAACAGCCCTGCGGCGTTTAAGCCGGCTGCGTGATACGCACCATAAATATCTCCAGAATTTTCTGTTAACAACAAAAGTTTTCTTGTTACATTTTACTGGAAATTTAGTCTTCGATGTAAAGATTTTTACTGAAACTTTTGTTAAATAATTAACCTACGTCATAGTCATTACTTCTCTTACATGTGTTGTATACAGGAAATTAACATATGTCTGCAGACATTAGAATTTAATTTAAAATCTTGAAAAAATGCGCAATCTATGCTTGGAAATCACTAGTTAATAAAACTGAACATTAATTAAGCAAAAATTAGTTAAAATGTCTAAAGAAAGTTAAAGAAAAATTTATCAGTTTTTTGTTATGACTTAGAAGATCTTTGTTTCTATTTAAAAAGAGAAATTTCGTTGTCGTTTGGTCCAACGTCCGCTTGGATCGAATAAAGGGTGCGCCATTCTCAACTGTTCCGTCATTTGTCGGAAAATGCTTTTAGATATGCATCGTCAAATCTATCTTATATTAACTACGGTTCCTGTAATGTGCTTACTTGAGAATCTAAAAGAAAGAAATTAGATACCATAAGCTATCACGTAAAAACACTTCAAAGATTATTATCCCAATGATTTGTCATGGGGTCGTATTCGAGATGTGTTTCACCATACTCTGCTTAAAACCTTACCTTCATTTCGTAGGTCGTCAATTTCATATTGTCTGTCTTTACCAGTAACATCCAATATACATTGTGTAGTTTTCGTCCTTTGTTAGGATAAAATATTCTCCAAAATATAACAGTGAACGTGACTTAGTTGTCAGCACAGTGGCATGGGCCCGACGTTGAGACGAGAGCCAACTTTACATGGAACGCCATTTATACAGATGGATGGTATTTATCAATAAATCCGCTTATCTTTGTATGTACGCCGTAACATATTCTGCGCTCCAACGAACAGACAAAACACATATATTATTAAAGTATAGTACTCTTGACAAATCAATAAAGTGCAGCTAATAAGAGGCTTTATATTTTCTAGGCATCATGTATAGAATCGCAGCTTTTGATAACATTTCAAACAGGGATAATTTAAGCTCGGTCTTACTAGCTGCAATTAAGTGCCTTGAATGGCATAACTAAAAGCTACACAGTGAATATGTTGCATAATTAATGTGTTTCATTAGATTTCGTTACGTTCCAAGTTAAAATCGTAAAAGAGATTGGTTATAATATAAGTCTGCCAAATGTGAGTCTCACTAAGTCGTTTAATGCAGTTGACAAGAGGTGAACGGAAATGAGAAATTTATTGACCTAACCTTTACAAATATCAAGGCTGAAGTGCTTTAGTTTTGCGTGTGTGTGCTTGCCTCTCTCTCTCTCTCTCTCTCTCTCTCTCTCTCTCTCTCTCTCACTATATATATATATATATATATATATATATATATATATATATATATATATATATATATATATATATATATATATATATATATATATATATATATATATATATATATATATATATATATATATATACACATATATATATATATATACATATATATATATATATATATATATATATATATATATATATATATATATATATACATATATATATGTATATAAGTATGTATGCATATATGTATATATGTAAGTATATATGTATATATATGTATATATATATTTATATTGAGTTATGTATATATATTTGTATGGACAACGTACGTCGTACATCCATAAATACACACACACATATATACACATATACACATATATAAATACATATACATACATATATACATAAATACATGCATACATACATACATACATACATATATATATATATATATATATATATATATATATATATATATATATATATATATATACATATACATACATATATATAATGTATGTGTGTATATATCTATGTATATCTACCGAATTATCTCCAATTTAGAGTTTCTATTTACAATGTGAACCACGTTGCCATTTATTGTGTTACTTCCGACGAAATAATTACCAATGTCGCATATAGATTGATGTAATTAAACACATCGCGCAACATTACATGCGTGTTATTAGTTGGCTATAAAATCGCTGTTTGATATGTATTATCGAAAATGCCTCATCTCTTCATATCTAAATATTTACAAACTTCCCTGCTTTGAAATGCTTAATAACTAATGGAATAAGTACGAACATAATGGGTTGAATATCATAGCTTTACTTAATCACTTATATAACTGCATGTGAGAGAGGTAAACATTGTTAAACAATGCTTTACTCAACCGAGCTAAAGCTAGGGGATATATACTAAACTATGAAAAAGCAAAAGGTTTTGAAATGTAGAGTCACATCGGAGTCACTATACATTGGAGCTGGAAGTAAGCAATGTCGTTAGAAATTGGTAGATTCGTGTCGTGACCCCTGTTAAATCGATGTGTTGCCTATGGGATACGTATTGTTGAGTGTTTGAGGAAGTGTTGGAGGGTTCTTCGTCGGTGGCGTCGATGAACATTCAGTTGTTCGAGTTCGATTGGATGAATCCTTATTCGTAAAATTAACATGTAAACGGCTGAGTACTCCATAGATACGTAACACTGCGGTATCCTCAGATTGGTACAGTTTCACAAGGGCAGACCTTTGAATTACGGATGCAATAGAGGGCAGAGAGACAAAGAGAGGGAGAGGATGAGAGAGAAGCTGATAGATAGATAGAGAGAGCGAGGGGGGATAGGGAGAGGGAGAGAGAGTAAGAGAGAGAGAGAGCGAGTAGAATCGAATTTAATACTGGTGGGCTGGTGGTACTAAATTTATATATTCGCTACCTAATCTCATGTGACCCTATCGGCCCTCCTTGTTTGTATTCGTTTGGTTTGGTTTGTTGTATGTCCTGTTTTTGTTACCAACTTTGATCCTCAACAAATCCCAGTTTTTATTTTGGCTCGTCGTGGGAGCAATCGCCTTCAAAGTCTTATCTTGTAGTTCATTGCTCGAAATAAGGAATAGAAGGGCAACTGACAACTGATGAAGGGGCGTTTTTTTAATATTACTTGCCTTGTTTTCCATTTGTTTCTCCCGTACTTTGCGTACCCAATTTTATTTTCGTATTTCATGATGTTTACGTTTTGTGACCTCTTGAACCCCTATATGCAAACCTGTATACATACATTTGTATGTATGCCCATATGCGTGTATATATGCATATATATATATATATTATTTATATTATTATTTGATTGAACGCCACTACTAATACTACTACTACTACTACTACTACTACTACTACTACTACAAGAAAGACAATTGCTAGCAATAATCAGAAAGATGTAGCAGTTTTTCAAGGCATATTAAGAGTTAGTGGTTCTTTGCTTTTTTGTGTATAGTTGCTTTTATTTATATTGTTCCCTAAATAAGATTTCAAAATGGTTTTTGAGCTGTAGTTTCTATTCATTTTGTAGAGAAGACAAATGTGTCAGTATGCAGAATTTCATTATTCCTCATTAGAAAATTACAAAATGTGTAAAGAGTTCTTCAAAACGTAGAAATCAATATTTCTCAATTCACAAATTCTCACTTATTTAAAAAAAAAATCTCATCATCTTTCTAACGAAGTATCCTTCAGCCCCTCAGCATTTTCACTAGTCTTTCCATCAACGATAGACACAATGTGTGTTTATATATATATATATATATATATATATATATATATATATATATATATATATATATTTATATTTATAAACATATACACTCTCTCATACATCTATGCATCAGTACAGATATGCATACATACAAACATACACACACTCTCTCTCTCACAAACACACATATGCTCACATGTATTCATGAACATGTATGTGTATATATGTGTGTGGATATATCTATATATATCTATATGTATATATAAGTATGTATGTACTTATATACACACACACACATATATATATATATATACATAATAATACACACACACACACACATATATATATAATAATAATATTACATAGATACATAGATACACACACACACACACATACACACACACACACACACACACACACACACACACACACACACACACACACACACACACACACACATATATATATATTATATGGGGCTGTTGATCTCTCTGCTAGACCTCCATTCTTCCTCGTGCTTTCTTACTGATGACCTCAAAGACTGTTAAGATGTTTTCATTCCAACCAAGAGTTCCAATTACAAAGAACGCCACGCATTGCATTTTGTGTGCAGCACACGGCTGCTGACGTCAAAGAATATATTGTGTAGCAAGACAAAAGATGGCGACTCCTCTGTCATTGAACATCTCTCTCTCTCTCTCACTTTCTATCTCTCTCTCTCACTTTCTCTCTCTCTCTCACTTTCTCTCTCTCTCTCACTTTCTCTCTCTCTCTCTCTCTCTCTCTCTCTCTCTCTCTCTCTCTCTCTCTCTCTCTCTTTCCTTCTCTGATAGAGGATTCATATCTCTATCTGTCTCTTTGGGTGGCAACAGGTCGCTCTCATCTATTCGCGTTTGTAATTGCATTCAAACAGATATATTTATGTACACACTGCTTTATTTATGTATACATACAAACATACATACAGACATATATATATATACATACATACATGTGTGTGTGAGTGTATGCGTGTACACACATACACACACACACACATATATATACAGGTATATGTTCATATATCTTTGATTTATATATATATGTATATGTATACATATGTATGTGTGTATACAATTACATACATGTGTGTATATATAAACACTTATTCATAATTGCATATAGTGCGTTGTTTCTGTATGTGTGTGCCTGTGTGTGATTGTCTATTCAAACAAGAGAAAGTAGCACTAAATACATACTGTAGGATCTATATTTACAATAAGAGGTTACTGAGCACAATGGCCCAGTGGTTAAGGCAGCGGGCACGCGGTCGTAGGATCGCAGTTTCGGTTCTCAGACCGGGCGTTGTGAGTGTTTATTGAGCGAAAACACCACGTGCCTCCGGCACTCTTTCTACCTGTTTCTGTTCTACCTGTATTTCAATGAGCCAGATTTGTCACACACTGTGTCACGCTGAACCTCCTGCTGAACTATGTTAAGGGTACACGTGTCTGTGGAGTGCTCAGCCACTTGCACGTTAATTTCACGAGCACGCTGTTCCGTTGATCGGATCAACTAGAACCCTCGTCGTCGTAACCGACGGAGTGCCACAAGACAACATTAACAAAATCTCAATATCAGCAATTTGAAGGGCCGTAATGGTAGCTTATTACAGCAAAATTAGCTGTTCAGTTTGAATGGGAGCTCTACGCCGACGTGACCGAGGCGGCCGGTGTGTACACTACGATAAAATGAAGGTGCGCAAATTGAACCCGTCGGCTTGCATACTAAAAACCGAAAAACATGAAATATTCGACCCAAAGGAGAACATAAAGAGGCATGATTAAATATCGCAAATTATTTTGTGTGATTCTATTTGGATTCTACACGCTATTGGCCTTCTAGTCTACCAACAAAGTATATAATAAATTGCCAAATGAAAATTGTTTCCAAATAAATTATATCAGTAATTATACATAAAACGCATATATACCTGCATATATGTATGTATATCTGTATATATATATATATATATACATATGTATATATATATATATATATATATATATATATATATATACACCTGAGTGTGTAAGAGTGTGCATGTACCTGTGTGTGTGTTTGCGTGCGTTTGTGTTTGTGTTTGTGTGTGTGTATATAATAAGTAATATATGAGGAAATTATTGATTGTGCACGTAAAATATTTAAAAATTCAAACGGAAATATAAGTATGTATTAACAAAATTTATTCCCTCAATCTTTATAAAAGTAGTACCTAATTAGTGTATAGCATAAAATTGCATGAGATTGCATGATACAATATATATATATACATATATATATATATATATATATATATATATATATATATATATATATATATATATATATATATATATATATATATGTATGTATGTATTTATATGCGTGCACAGGTGCTTATGTATGGAGCTATGTATGTGTATCTGTTTCAAAATTCTTTCGACGTATATTTCCGACCGAAACTAATTAGGTAACCCTTCCATGCTGGTTTAGGGTAAACATTTAGTTAATACAGTACTTGCATTTCAGCATGAATTTCAAAACGGTTTGTCTATCTATCTATCTATCTATCTATCTATCTATCTATCTATCTATCTATCTATCTGTGGCTATGCTCCCTCCCATATATGTATGTATATATGCATGTGTGCGTGTGTACACACACACACACACACACATACACACACACACACACACACACACACACACACACACACAAACACACACATATATATATACATATATATATATACAAACATATATATATAGACACATTAATTGCAAAATCCAAACAATACCGGAACAAGATAACAGATGCGACGCAAAACAGAGGTTATCAATTTTAAATCGGCCAACGTTTATTTTTTCCGGTACATCTGTACATACATACATACATACATACATACATTGATATATTCCAGTGTCAGACGTTTCCAAATGAAAATTAATTATATGCTTGTGTGTATATGTATATATATATATGTATATATATATATATATATATATATATATATATATATATATATATATATATATATATATATATATATATATATATATATACATACATATATATATATACATACATATAAGGTTGAGGAGGGGATTGGATTTAACCAAACCCAAGAGGATACAGGTAATACCGAGTAAGTGCTGTATACCGACTAGTTTGCCCCAGTTGTTGTATGAACAGGATTGGGGATAATAGGCTGGTACAGCATAGATAGCAGAGGTGAATATATGCCATACTGCGGTGGATTTTTGCTTGTTTACTTGAAGAATGGTCAAAGTCAAGTGAAAAATGAGCGGTAATAAGGTCAAGTCATGAAGACAGAATGTGAAAGCGGATAGAGGAGACATAGAGGTGGAGGATGGTAGCAGTATATTTTAATGGTCAGTTGGTCTTACAGGATAGAGGGGATGAGCATATAGAGCGAAGGAGGAATGGGGGGGATGAGGTTAAAAGGTCTAGTGAGTAGGAAGGAATGTGCGTATGTAGTATATAGGTGGTGGGGGTATGAGTGATAAACCAAGGATAGAGATAAAGGGAGAGATGGGTGGGAAAGGTAGTTAGTAGTATCATATTCTAGAATGCAGCCAAACCTATTTATAGACGGTGGAAAGGGATTGAGAGAAACGACGTAGTCTGTATGCGTTGGTGGTGTTGTAGTGAATTAGGGAGTAGAAGAAATACCGTTTAGACATTTCCTACCCTCTCACGAATTTATCAATTCGCCATCTTAGCGACAGCAACAATAACAACAACAATCATATTGGATGATGCTAATAATAATAATATTAATAATAATAATAATAATAATAATAATAATAACAACAACAACAACAACAACAACAACGAAAGCACGTGGCAGAGACTTTACTGCTTAATAGTCGTTAATACGCTGGATAGAAATACGTTACTTTTTTACGTCCACTGTCGGGCTTCGTTAATCACTAAATGGCCATCATTGTATTGTCAAGGGGAAAATTTGTGCACTACCACATTTATTGCAAGTACAATAGATACCGACATCTCAATTTGCTCTAGTATTCTTTTGAAGAGTAAATTAGTTTATAAGAACTCTAATGAGCAAATAATTATCTGAATAATAAATGCATTTTGTTTTTCTTTTTTTGAGTTGTGAAAGTTACTAGCTCTCACTTGGAATGTGGTCTGCGTATTTTGACGCGAGAAATTTGCGTGTTTGCTATTAAAGCATAAAACTGCAATTGAACGAATTCCTGGGCTAGAATTTACAAGCTCAGAGACGTAGAAATATTTACTTCGAAGACCTATGTCTTCTTATTAACTACCGCACTATGCATAGACATCTTGTGTTCTTGATACTCTCAAGAATATTTTCTAATCTTATTCTTTGTAAATCAGTCATTCCAATTTACTTAAATCCTTAGTATTATTGGTTTTATAAGCTATGTTTCCGTAGGCTTTTAAAAACCGTATTTGGTATCTAAAGAAATACCAACACAGGAATGAAACTACTTCAGCCGCTAGTGTTTATATGTAGTGTCACTTAAGATAATTAAAGAGCGCAATCGGTCGATGCTGAATCTCAACACAGGCTTGAAATTGATCCAGATGATCTCCGTTTTTTGTGTACATAAAGTTATGGTATATATAGACGAGATTTGCATTTGTCTGTACATATAGCATCGACCAAAATCTAATGACATAGAAAATAGAGCTTAGTACGGAAACAAAACAATGTTAACGCACTGATAATTTTTTTAATCGAACTAGGTAACAATAATGTATGGTATGTGCAAATCAGTTTATCTGTTTATTGAAGACCGTCGTAACAATGAATTTATAAATAGTTACTCCTTCTATGATTAACGAGGATACTCAGTTGCTACTATAATCCAAATATATGACTAAAAATATTCTGGCTCGTTCAGTCAACCCCTTTTTTCCTATTGAGCAAAATATTGTACATAAATACAAGACATTTACATTTGTTCGGTAAAATCTATAGATATATTTTATGGTAAATTATCATATTGAAACGAAAGTGTTAAAGCACCAGTAATTTTTAATAATCGTATCCTGTTTTGAAACACAGTAGAAGACTCGCGGTGGTTGAGAACAGAAATTGCTTTGACTGAAGGTGCAACACCTTATATACTTCCCTGACATTATACATGTTACGATGTTAGAACTAATGCGTTTCCAGCATGTTTTAAAACTTGTGGCGATTACCTTGTAACAAATACGATGTTTATTTCATTTCAAGTTGCAATAAGCTGTTCTTTTGTAAAATACTTTAGATACTTGTTTTTGCTTTTAAATAAACATCATCAACCGCATTTCTTTCATCAACAGCTAAATAAACAGATTCGCGAGTAAAGTGTTAATACATACATATGTGTGTTTATAATGCTACAATTACAGCGATTTGGAGTTAATCACAGGTTGCGTCTCTTAAATATCTTCATCTCTTCAAAGATTTTTCTTTGATTTCCAGTGATTAATTTGCCCGTTGCTAAATTCAGGTCACCCAAAAAGAACTAGTGAAAAACGAATGTTTTATTTTATTTATTTTTTGTAATTCTTCGTTCTTTTGACTTTTCAATATTTTTTCTGTTAATTTTATATTCCTTATATCTGTTCAGCGAACTCAGTTATATTGGCTTGTTTCTTTTAATTGAGCTCTCGAATATGTTTTGCTTTTCTCTACAAGTCTCTCGAAGATTTTTCGCGAAACATTGATTAATGCCAAACAGACAGGAAGGCGCCGGTATTTTCTCATTAACACTTGAAGTTATCCCAGTTTATCACTGGTATTTATTTCATCGACGCCACAGGGACAAACGGCAAGAAGTTATCTGACTAGATTCAAAAAGAGAACTTAGAGATACAACCAATATTACCTTTTATAAACCAATTCACGAACTTATATCCCCTTTTTAAGGATTAAAATCTCCCCAGTTAAGTTATTGCAAACCAATTTAGGACTCTTCATCCTCTCTTTAATAATTCCTTCAAATTTTGTCGCAAAGCCAGCAGTTTTGAGCGGAACGGAAATCAATTGCATCGACCTAAGTACATGTTTTGTACTTACTTTATCGATCCCGAGAGAATGAAAGACAAAATCGATCTTGGTGGCATTTGAAACTTAGAATGTAAAGAGCCGGTAGAAATGCTGTTAGGCTTTTTGTTCGGTGAGGACATGATTCTTCCATCTGGTCATCTTTCATAATTGAAATCACCCTAGTTTAATAATTTTATCGACGTCAGTGGGATAAAGGGCAAACATTTATTCGACTGGATTCGAAATCAGAATTATATATCAATTTACGCGCATATTTACGCGCATATTTACTAGAAATGCTAGGCAAATCTCCCTCTAATCGAACGGCTTTTACTTACAAATAAATGTTGAGAACATAATAATGCCACGTAGTCCTAGACATGGAATGACTAAAGAATCTGAAGTGTTGATAACGAATGGAATGTCTTTGGTCATATGTGTGCCAAATAAAGTTGATATAAATATAAGCAACAGCATCCGCATCAACAACAAAGAAGCAATAATATTGTAATGGCGATTTACCGTATTTACTTGCGTAGACCTCACTCTTTCTTATAAGTCACACCCGTAATTCAGAGTTAAACCGAGGTAAAAAAAAGTATTTTCCTTTCATAGCCTTAGCTTTCGTCGTGTATACGTTGCACCCGGTTTTTGCATTTTGTATGAAGTTAAATAAGTGGGATTTATACAAGAGAAAGAGAAAAAACGGTGCATTGCAGTGAGTTGAATGGGACGAAAGACAAAATGAGTTCATGCAGAATTTAAGTTTACAGAACAGCAGAAGGAGGACAATTCCAAGACTCAAAGAAATTCCTTTGCACGAATTTGTTTTGAGTGAGTAAAGTGTTACAATCCACTGGCCCGACTTTCCAGTTTTAAACACAGTGGCAAAACAAAGATTGAAACGGTCAGAAACGAACAGCTCTTCAGATTTTTCTTGACATGAGTCTACCTTCTCACAAGAAGAAGTTCTAAAATGAACTATGGATCCTTCACACTCGTTGGCTTGCATGCTAGTTAACCCATTCTTGGGACAATTACGTGCGCTACTGTTCCGGCGCAGATTAATCCTGGAAACAATAGTGGCTAAGAGGTGATCCCACACTCCTGAAAGCCTGGGTGTCCCGAACTTGGGCGCTCCTACTGGATGCAGTTTATACTCATACTTACACACCTATATTTATATTTAGAAACCAAATTTTGAACGACTGCTGTCATAGATTATGTTTATAGAAATTATCAACAGTTTGTAAGTTCTCTAGAATGATAAACCCGCACAAATAAATGGTTAAAAATCTATTCAGCCCTTTGCTTAACTTTTCCCGTTTCGTTTTATATATATATATATATATATGTAAATGTCGAACGATGGAAAATGTGTAATATATATATATATATGTGTATGTATATATATATACATTTAAAATTATATATTTTTTCTTCGTCTTATTAGAAAAATAAATTTTATGACCTATCAAGATATCATACATATTCAATTGCTGAACAAGACGTAATTTGCAACCATTAAATAAAATAAAAGAAATTTCAAATAAAATATAAATAAATCGTTGAGTTAACAATTTCTTTTTTGAGAAAGATGATAAACTACAATAATAACAGGTTTACACAAATCTTTCAATATTTCTTGATAAACTAACTCTGAATTACAAGACGTATTTAATGGGATGTGTCACATTAATAAAGCTGAGATGCTTGCATTTAAATTATTTCTTATTGGACAGAGCAAGGAAATGTAATTGTTGTAAGAAGGTTTATGTAATGGTAATCGAAAAACAGAAAAAAAAAACGAAAAGCGAAAAACGAATAACGAAACTTATTTTATGAAACGCAATTTTTAGTATTTCCTTTAATGTTTAATTTTTTTAAATCTCCAAATATCTCTTCTAATTAAGCTACAAAGGCGGCAGTTTTGAGAGAAAGGGTTAATCGATAGCAACAGCGTCAGTGGTTGACTTTTACTACATTTTCTCGATCCTGAAAGGTGAAGTTTCGGCAGAGACTTACGAAGCAGGCACACGTGGAATGATCTGCTACTTCCGGGGTAATTCAAGAGAAGGGAATTCAGTCGTTAGAACAACTGAGTCCCCATCGGCAAGAGACGGAAAAACTACCCATCCATCCATCCATCCATTCATCCATTCATCCATCCATTCATTCATCTATGTAACCATCCAGCTATCCATCCATCCGTTCGTCTGTCCGTCTGACCATCCATCCATCTATCCATCCGTCCGTCCGTTCGTCCATCCATCCATCCACCTATCCATCCGTCCCTCCATGCATGCACCTGTCCATCCATTCGTTTGTGCGACCGTTCGTCCGTCCGTCCGTCCGTCCATCCATCCATCCGTCCGTCCATCCATCAATCTATCCACCTATCCATCCGTCCATCCATGCACCTATGCATTCAATCGTCTGTTCGACCGTCCGTCCAACCATCCAGCCATCCATCCGGATTTTTAATTTTAATTTAGTCTTTGAATTACCAAAAATTTATATATCGTGTATAAATTTTATTTCTAACAAAGGGCAGAATTTGTGAACGAATGTTTTTGATTTACAACAAAAGAATGAGTTTGCTGTTAACAAACCTTTAGTCCTGATGTACGATTCGTAATCTTACTAACAATCAACAGTAACTCTTTCAGTTGAAAATACCAAGCATCAGTATTACGGAAGCGAGAGGTTGATTTTCCTTTCACATAATTCAGACAAAATATTTACTGAATACAGCCAGGTAAGGATTTTATTAATAACAAATGGAAGTATTTTTTACACTGTTAGGTGGACTGCAAGCGAGTATTTCGCTGCTTACACACATCCAGACGCTGATTGATAATACCGCCATTGTTTACACAAAGAAATACATTTTTATGTCTACATGAATGAAAAACAATCGATGCATCTTAACCAAGCCTAACCTAACATAAACTATATTAGATTAGATAAGGTTAGACGTGGTTAACGTGGGTTAGATAAGGTTGCATTAGTGCTTGTATGAAAAGATACACGCACATTAAAATCCACTGGAAATAGCCTACTGACAGACATTACGTCTCTCGACAGACATTACGTCTCTCGACAGACATTACGTCTCTCGACAGACATAATGGCGGACATTGGGTCTCTCGATAGCCTTTTGGTGGCACACGCACACGCACACGCACAAACACACACACACACACACACATACACGTACACATTCACACACACGTTTATATAACCTGAAGAGACTGCTTTCTTTGTTATATAGATAGAGGAATGTATATATCGTTGTTCGGTAATATTGAAGGAAAAATCAATTGTAAACCGAATATGAATGTTTTAGTTTAAATAATTTTTTTCATAAAAAAACATTCGATTAAAATTCGACATGAGATTAGTGCTGTTGTATTTAATTTGCTGCCTAATTCCGTTTGAAAAAAGTTGAAATTGCATTTTTATTTGGTATATTACATCTATGTGAGATTCTGGTTTACTTTACTAAAAAAAAAAACAAGCTTTTTAGTGACAGTAATAATGTTACATTCTCTTTCACCCTTTTGGGATCGGTAAAATACGTACCAGTTAAGTACTGGCGTCGATGTAATCCAGGATATAAATATAAAAACTGTACCCCTCTGCCAAACCATGTAGAACCAGTATGGCAGAGTAGGCTCATCAAACCAGGGTAATCTCAAACTGAAATTCATGGCCTCCACATCGGACCGTAGTTGGTGCAGAGAACATGCCGTGGTCCTCGTTCTGTAGTGGACTAAACATGGACATTTCAGTCCAATCCAATAATGTCACCCCTGATTTCTAAACCTTTACATAATCTTAATTAGAATACTTACCACAACCAGCGAGGAAGTAGAATATTGATATGACAAGCTGCATAACAATGGAGGGAAGGTCAGTATATTCCGTTTAAGAGGAAGGACGCTAAAGCGGCATGTATGTTTTGTATGTGTGTACTACCAAAATTTAAGTGAATGAACCCAAATTGATAATGAGAAATCAGGAGAGTAAAGGATGCATGTGAAAACCTCTGCAAACTTAAGTCTAATTTTTAAAATATTTACGAAGATTATTATTCAAATTACAGACGTCGAAAAATTTGAAAATACGTATCACGCACAAAATATCACTGCAGCGTTCAAATCTTAGAGAAGCAATTTCAGCTGATAATAAATTACGGTGATCGGGTTTAACTGGAAGAAAGTAAATTTAATCGAATAATATGCAGGAGCTTACGCAACACTGTTATTTGTTCAGGTGTTGCGTAAGGCGTTAATTTAGTTGTCGAATTAACTGTGATAAGAACCACAAAATTAATGTGCTTCTATTTAATGCATTTTCCTATAAGCTCCAAAGAATGCAGAATCCATTTATGGTTAATTATTACTTCGCCCAAAGCAGTCAATCGTTTTCACAAGGCGCTTGAACATTTTTGTTAATTGCGAACATGGATATCATTAATTGCTTTGAACTTGAAACAAATGGATCAAATAATATTAGACAGCTACAAAATTTAGGGTTTTCCAGATTTCAAATATAACACCAGCGAAATGATGTAGCAACAGTTCGACTTTACGTTGCCAAAAGGCGTTCGTTTGTTTGGTGTTTAATTTAGCTTCTCTGATATCAGGAATTGTAAATTGGTTTAGCGTAAACAGCGTTCATCTAGGTGATTACACGCAAATTTATTCAGTACGTATTCATGGAAAGACATGCTTCCAAGGATTTGTCATCTTAGGCACGACTCGTTGTTTGGTTGGAGGAAATCTATATACAGAGAATTTTTAAATACAGGAAGGATCTCAAAGCGTATCTCAAGTTAATGGTTTAAAAGATAAAGAATTACATGGCGGGTAATCTAAATGATATACGTCAATGCAAATCTACCATTTGTCTTAATTCTGCTTACCTAGGCACTGCCGTAGTTGTGTGGTAAGAAGCTTTCTTCTGAAGCTCATCATACCTGGTTCAGTCCCACTGCGAAGCACCTTGGGAATGTGTCTTCTCTATAGCATCGGGTTCACCAAAGTCTTGTGAGTGATCTTGGCAAATGGGAACTGGAAGAAGCCCATTGCATGTGTGTGTGTGTGTGTGTGTGCGCCTTTGTGTTTGCCGCCACCGCCACTTAACAACCGGTATTGTTTTGTTTACATCCTGGTAACTTAGCCGCTCGGCAAAAGAACACCGATGAAGTAAGTACGAAGCATTCTCGATCCACTCATCTATTTACTTCTCGTCATACTTCAACTAAAAACAAATCTCAATCTCTCCGACCCTCTGGAAATTTCTCGAAATGCAGACGACCCGGAAAATGAAACAAACAAACAAACAAACCGGCGCAGGTGTGGCTGTAAGGTATGATGTTTGCATTCCCAGCACATGCTTCAGGGCTCAGTCCCACTGTGTGGCACCTTATATAAATGGATTCAGCTATAACTTTATATATATATATATATATATATATATATATATATATATATATATATATATATATATATATATATATACGCGTGTGTTCCTCGCCCCACAGAGGGACAGCTGGTGTCTACATCCCCATGACTTAACGATTCAGCA
>NC_142946.1:7521746-7526746 GCF_046866305.1 Octopus bimaculoides
TACCATACTCTAGACCTAACATAACGCCAAGTTTAACACCCGGCCATCGGTCATTGAGGGTATTTAGCCATTTGGCTATTGTTGAGAGCTTTTGAAAAATGAACATTTTCTCAGCTCCCACTCCACCCATTTTGTTTTCGTTTGCCTGCAGGCATTGAAATGCAGATATTTACGATTGGTATAGGTTGCGTTCATCGCGCTAAAGTGGGAGAGAAACAGTTAAGTTTGAGACTTCTCATCAATGACTAACTTAAACAAAAGCAAAGAAACTATCGCATACCTACCTCTCTACACTCATCATTGTAAGCGTCATAACAGAGCAAATCATGGAGACATTTTGTACATAGTGAACCATTTTACACAGCACGAAACCCATTGTCCAGGTAAATGAGAAAAAGGCGATTCCCTGCAAAGAATACAAGAAAAGTTAAAAGACTGAATAATTTTTGATACTAATTAGCAATAGTCTCTTTTACAAATGAACAAAGGACATCATCAAAGCAGAAGTCAATTGACGCAAGCTGAGATACAGAAGTATATACAGGTTAGAGCATAAATTAGGATGGAGAATATTCTTTTCTACTCTAGGCACAAGGCCCGAAATTTTAGGGGAAGGAGCCAGTCGATTAGATCGACCCCAGTACGCAACTGGAACTTAATTTATCGATCCTGAAAGGATGAGAGCAAAGTCGACCTCGGCGGAATTTGAACTCAGGACGTAAAGACAGACGAAATAAGACGGAGGATATTATAAGAGTACTTTACAGGTTATAAACGGTATAAATAATTTTCTTAAAGCCCAAAACAACGCAAGTTATAAGAAAAAACCCTAAAAATATAGATCGTTGATGAGTACTATTATGCGGTATTTCAATATTTTAGGTTTAAGACCCCTCCTCAGGAAATTACTAGAGAAGGGGTCTTGACTATGAAATATTGAAATACCAGGTAAAATAATATAGTTAAAAACATTTAAATACATCAGACAATGCTTCATGAAAACTGTACAACTCTATGATAGTGTACATCAAATTAAAAAAATATTGTAATGTATATTATATAATGTACTTTACAGTATCTTTACGACATGATAAAATGTAATGAAAACATAAATATTTACACTATTTTTCCACAAGAATTTCTGGAAATTTTTAAATGAGTTGACAGTATTGAAAAGTGATTATCTATACATTGATTACAGTAGACTGCTTCCACTTACAAAACCAGTAACAGTAGATGAACTGAAGATGGTGATTGAACGAGGAATCGCATGAAGAGCAAAAGGAATGGTTCTTCAAGTTTTCCATCCCACTGTTTCGCGTTATCAGTAAATGTCTAGATCAGAACAGTCGTCAGTTTGAAAGCAGATGTTCATAAAATGATTAAAATTCTGTTTGTAGATTCTATTAGCTTTTGAAAATGAAATAAATTTAAGAAACAGTTGGAAGTTATGTACATGGTGTTGCCATAGGCCGTAATGGTGATGTTGGTGTTGATAACACCGATAGAAGATACCGTGTGTGTGTATGTGTGAGAGAGAGAGAGAGAAATAAAGAGATAGATGAATAGATAGATAGATTGATAGATAGATAGATAGATAGATAGAGAGGAGATTGGGATGTGAGCAGAGACAAAGTGTGATTTGGAAATAGTGGAAACACATTAAATAAACACGTTAGATAAAGAAAAAGAGACAGAAAGTATGACCAGGTATTCTAAGATGGAAGAGGAGGAGGAGGAGGAGGAGAGTAAGTTACAATAAACAAGTGAAAGAGTGGGAGAAAATTGGGAGATTTGAATTTGAAGATGGAAGGTGACATAAAGAATTTGAAGATGTAGCAAAGTGTTTGATGTCACTTTATCTTTAGTTATCGCAGTGACATAATTAATCCTCTCTTTAATTAATTAATTAATTAATCCTCTCTTTGAGTTGATTTGAAGTGTTTGTGAAGTGTATTAATGCAGTCTCATCTAAAAATATTTTTTTCATTACATAACGGAAAAATGCTTGCAGCTTCCCTATAAGTATAGTAATGTTTGCATGTGTATACACACACACATACACACAGACACATAGACACACACGCACAAACACAGACACAGACACATATTTGCATGCATGTATGTGTAACTAAGTATAAATCCATATTTAAAGAGTATGCGAGTGTCAGTGAGTAACTACGGATGGAGTCATGTCAAAATTCTTGCTACATTAGCAGATAAATTGTTTGGCATTCTTCTATCTATCTATCTATCTATCTATCTATCTATCTATCTATCTATCTATCTATCTATCTATCTATCTATCTATCGACATATACATACACATCCACACACACACAAACACACTCACACGTAGATGTAGCTATGTATATATGTATGTATCTATCTATATACACGTACCTACATACACTCATACACACACATACACACACATGCACACATGTTCATTTAGTGTTTTTCCTGGTTACTGGATTGTGTTATGTCGGGGAACAACCTCCAAAGTTTTTCACCCAATAAGAATTATTTTTGATCTTGGTACCTATTTTATCAATGATTATTTATCGAGCCGCCATTTTAATATACACGAACAACATCAACGGTTTGAAGATTTTGCAAATGAAATTCCTTTGATCACAAGTCTGTTCCATCAGGGTTGAACTGATGCTAATTTATATAATCAACCTTAAGTAGATGAAAAGCAAAAAATCGATATCTGAATACACTAATTTGTTTACTTCTTCCCGTCTCCCTTTCGGCTGTCATTATTGATCACATATCTTTTTATGTTTACTAAACAACACCACTCCCATATAGTATTACGTCAAGTGTGTAGCTAATCTTGACATAGCCTTAACCTATTGATAAAACTTTTTTTTTTTATCGAAGGAGTAAATAGAATCTCTTTATGTGTGTTTGTCTGTCTCTTTCTCCCATTGTATGTCTTTGGTTCTTCTTTTCTTTCTTGGATCATGCGATGGATTAAGTTTTAATATGCAGCACTACCGCAATTTGATACAGCGGAGACATTTCTCTTCATGAGATATACTTTGGATCTTGTAAAGAGTAAAAATGAAAAGACAACAAAGAGATAAATTAGAAATATATTATTTCGGTAGAAAATCTGCATTATCAGTAAGCTGTGGCATAACCGTCTATAACCTGAAATATCAACGTGATAATGAAGAAGACTGAACAGTAAAGCTTGTAAAAATATGAAATGACGAAAGTTAATACGTTTGTTACAGAGTACAAGTTCATATGTAAGAGATATGAGCGATTAGTTATTCAATTGTTGGTTGATGTACAAAATGTTTATTGTTTCAAGCATTCAACTAGATATGATCGGTTAAAAAGTCGGCAAAAAGGAAACACTTTTGTTGATGTAGCAATGTATAAATATTAAAACACTATGTATGTGTAAGGAAACCAGCAAAAATTAGGACTAATGGATTTAACAAGAGATTGTGGCTCTATGTTATAATGAAAAAGAAAAACCAAAACAAAAACAAAACTACCCGAATTATTTGCTGATAGGTACATTATTAGTCTAGGATAGCTTAGGTTGAAAAGAGACCAATGTCGAAACGTTGCTTGTCCCAAACTTCCCTTATGTTAATGAATGTAGTATGTTGTGAGGATATATAAATATCTTTATTAGAGAATTTATTTATCACATCAGATCTCCAGGCTAAAGCTAAACATTGGTGCCATCAAGTAGTCGCTAAATCAAAACACACAAATATCATTGTTAGATTCCTTTCAAGCACAAAGCAAAATAAAATACGAAGAGACACGAGGGTATACTTCCTTTTATACAATGATGTTTCTGTGTATTCATGATTTTGTTTAGACTGCGAGAGACATACAAATCTTGAGTGATTCTAATCGCTTGAGCATTTGAGGTTGCGAGTGCCTCCTACAAAATGTTTAATGATGTTCCTTCTGACTCTTTATGCACTGAGTTCAAATGCTGCCGAAATCAACATTGCCTTTCGTTACTTCAGGTTCCATAAAATACACAGAAAAGGAGCAGTCAGGTATTGGAGTCGAGGTACTTGAATAGCCCTTCCCTCACATATACATATACACGTATGTATGTATAAATATATATATATACATACATACATACATACATATATATATATATATATATATATATATATATATATATATATATATATATATATATATATATATATATATATGTATATATATATATATATATATATATATATATATATACAGAGAGAGAGAGATAGAGAGACAGAGAGATCACAGAGAGAGGGAGAGTAGGAGAGAGAGATACATACATACATATATATATATATATACTGCTCCTTCAAGATTTGTCCGTGCTGTAGGAAGTCAATCTGCTATGTCAATATATATATATATATATATATATATATGTACAATTTTAATAATGAAAATATAGATATTTTGCCATATTCCTCAGAACGATTCTAGAGTTAGAAAAACTTGAATAATCAATTCCTTACATTTATATTAAAATATTTTTTCATTTGAAATACACGTAAAGATCAGCTCTGTGTGTATGTGTGTGTGTGTTTGTGAGTGTGTGAATGTGTGTGTTTGTGAGTGTGTGTGTTTTATACCTTAAGGTCAATATGACAAAAAAACATATGAAAAAAATACCAAAAATTGTAAATAAATATTCGATACGTGCTAGACATGTCAACATCGGTAATTAAGAAATTTGATTTCAAGTACTACGATTTTCAAAATGTTACATTTCACTTAAATTATCGGAAGCGTATGAAGTTGGTGACATTTGACTTTCAGTCTCCACGAAAGTCAAAAAAATTTATTATTTTTCTAAAAGTAGATTCTCAGGAAGTTGGCCTTGTACAATTTACAATGTTCCACAAAAAAAAAAAAAGAAAAAGAAAAAAATTCTTCTTTGTATCAGGTTTTTAATGACAATTTAAAATCGAAAACATTTCAAAACAATATTATATTTATTTATATATATTTGT
>NC_142946.1:7529246-7534246 GCF_046866305.1 Octopus bimaculoides
AGAGGAAGAATTGGAGGGAGAAGAATTAGGATGAAGGAAGAGTATGAAATAACGAAGAGCAACAACAGATGAACAGCATCAGTATGAGTAAAAGTGGCATCATCATCATCATCATCATCATCATCAGCAGCAGCAGCAGCAGCAGCAGCGATTCAGCCACCACCAGCACCACCGACAACAACACCAGCACCTCATCAGCACCACTACCGCCACTAACATTAAAGCCTCCACCACCACCAACAACAACAATTACAACCACAACAACAAAAACGATACTGAGTAATTATTTGTAAAATCTGAATAAAGAGAGACAATCCAATCAACAAATTGTATCATTTTCGATAAACAAACGGAATTGAAACTGCAAACATGGCTGAACAACAAAGCTGGCGACGAAGACTGATAGAAAACAAAATTCCGAGATAATTTTGTTCGCGTCGTTTTTTCCATTCATTCAACATAACAATTGCCTTACAAAATGTATCATTATGATAATAACAACAACATTAAAATAATAACCACCATCAATATTATTATTATTATTATTATTATTATTATTATTATTATTATTATTATTATTATTATTATTATTATTATTATTATTATCATTATTATTATTATTATCATTTACATTCTCCGCATCATCATTATCATCACGGTAACCTTTTATCATTAGTATTCAAAAAAATCAAAAATTTACAACCAAAAAAAAAAAAGAATTGCAAAAAAAAAACACATCCTTTTCTGGAACGAAGAAGACTATCAATCTGTTAGTAATATTATCATCATCATCATCATCGTCATCATCATCGTTATCATCATCATCACCCCAAGGCACATATAGAACGACTTTACCTGCCAAGAAAATCGGGTGGCCGTGGACTTTTACAACTGGAACTAAATTTGCCACAGTTGGGCTAAACATCTATCTGAAAAACTCTGAGAACTGGATGTTAAAACTTATCTTAAAGCATGAAAATAGAAAAGCATCATACTCAGTAACAAAACAGGCAAAGAAATATCTAAGTGAATTCCAAATACAAGAAATCCCTGAATTAGTCTTACTGGAAACAAGCACAGAAAAAGCTAAGCGTATGAAAACCCGTGCTAAAACTGATGCCTTAGATATTCTGACTGATAAATGACAAGAAAAACCTCTCAATGGCAAATACCCAAAGAGAGCTAATATGCCAATGTTGACAAAGCCCAAAGTGTTAGTTTAGGGTGCTGTTTAGAACTCCTCCAACAGCGAAAATCAAAATGTGGTATTTTATTTCCTATTGAATCGTTACTGCAAAGAACGGGTAACAGTCACCAGTTCGGTGCATCACTTGTGATTTCAAAAAGAGAGGATCAGTGAAAGAGCATCGATTTTTTAAAGAAAGTTTTAACTTGTTTACGAAATCCAAGATACATAAACGAAAAGTAAGAAACCCCTCTTGTATGTATCTTTGTGGTTTTGAGAAGGATTACTAAAGGACTATCGATCTTTGAGAAATTTTCAACTTGTTTACGATATTTGCATTCCATGGCTTGTGTTTACCACATGTCTCATATATATATATATATATATATATATATATACACATACATGCATACATACATACATACATACATACATACATACATATATATATATATATATATATATATATATATATATATATATATATATATATATATATATATATATAATTTTCCAGAGTGGTGAATAAATCGATCTTGGATATATCGAGTTTGAAGTTTCTGTCTCTTTTAAATATACAAATTTAAAAGTTAAAAACCTTGAAATATATATATATATATATATATATATATATATATATATATATATATATATATACATACATACATACATACATGCATACATACATACATACATACATACACACACACACACACACACACACACACACACACACACACACACACACACATATATATATATATATTACCATTATCGAGAAGTTGAAACTGTTTAGTCATAGATCACTAACTAAAATGCATGCCTAATGATCAAGGGTAGTGTAACCGAAGCATATGAAGGAAATTAATTGTTAGTAGCGATGAGGTGCCGTGGTTTGATGGATGTGTGGGTCTGTAGTCTCTTTCACTCTCTCTTTGCCTCTCTTGCAATATGACTAATACAAATAGGAGCTCCTCTTAGGGACACCTTAATCTCCTATTTATCTGTGCATATTACTTCAAAATGTGATAACTACAAAATGAGGCATGTTTACGTTTTTGGAGGATGAGAATAACAAACATAAAAATAAAAAAAAGCAGTGGTACGGCAGTAACGTGAAAGCGGTATGTGCGAAACATTTCATTCATTCTGTTTTCAAATTTTGTTACTGCTGTCTTTACATTTCATTTCTCCGGGGAATGATATACAGATTATGTATTGTGAGCAGTTCAGTCGATTACACTAGTTCATTTGTTCCAATGTAATAGATCGTTCTAATTAATATTGAAACAAGCAACGTATATAGCGGAGGAGATTATCAACTTTGTGATGATCGAGTTTTCCAGACTAGTTTGTTGCTGGTGCTGTCGATAGTTTAATGAATTTTATTTTAGCTGACACTATTTTGGGAAGAACTGTTGCGTTATGAAACAATTATTTGGCTATAATTTACTTTACATTTGAAGCCTGAAATACAAGAACTTTCTCGAATATTAATCAAGTTTGTCGAGGCAATGTTTGTACAGTTGCAAGTTAGGAGAAAGTTAGAAGATTGATAAAAGAAAGTTAACAGCAGAAAGAGCTATGGAGAAATTAACAATGACTGCATGCTTCCTATTATTTCGTATTTATCCGTATACGTCTAGCTGCAAATAATTTGTTTTTGTAATTACTCTAACAGTTTTACGTTGTTGTAACAAGCTTTACTGTCTGGAGTTATCAACTAGACATTTTAGAAGGACAATCCGTTACAGGCAAAGACTGGTTATAACCTACCACAATCGCATTCAACTATTATGTTCCGTTATCATCTTGAAGCGCTCATTATTGTCATTGTATCTCACATCAGCGTTCGTTACGCAGGTCAACAAGAAAGCATTTCAGCGATCGCTCTACGTGGTGTACGATAGATTTCTCTGTTACTCTCTTAAAATATTAAGAGCAGGTCTGTAAGTAAACATTCAATTGATCATTGAACATAGGTGTTTTCTGGGCGGGAGTCACCCAGGCTTAAACAAAAACTATTGGTCAGTGTATTCAACTGGTATTATATTTTATCGGCAACTGAAAGGTTAAGGCGAATTCCAAGGACATCATGCTCGATAATGACTTGTCCAACAATGAACAACTTCTGAATGCAGTTTGACTTCAACGAAACATTCCCTTCACTGCTACAGTTGGAATAATTTACTCAAGGTACAGCGCAGTGGAATTGAACCTAAAAACACATGGCTATTACAAAGCGAGCTTTTTAACCACACATCTATCTATCTATCTATCTATATATATGTATAATTAACATAATATGGTAAAAATTCGATATTAATTAATATCAATTTAATACCAGGAAACTAGCACATTAAAAGATTATAGTACTTGTGTATATAAGATTGACCAGTGACCGGTCTGTCAAAATGCTAGAAGAAGCTCACTTAAGTGAGCTTATGTATATATGTATATATATATATATTTACATATACACACACATTCATATGTGTATATGTATATCTATATATCTATCTATCTACCTAACTACCTAACTACCTATATTATATATATATATATATATATATATATATATACGTTCTTTTCAGGCAGTAATTTCCACACTGCCACTTGCGTGAAATTCTATATTCCTTCTATTTTCTTTTTTTTTATATTGTTCTTATATATATTCTCTTTCTGTAATTCTTTATTATGTCATCATTCTCTAAACATTCAGACGTACATACATACACACGTACATACATGCATACATACACACACGTACATACATACATACATATATATATATATGTCTATATATACACACACACTTATACATACATACATACATACATACATATATATATATATATATATATATATATATATATATATATATATATATATATATATATATATATATATATATATATATATATACACACCTGAGTATTTAGAGAATGATTACAGAATAAAGAAGTAATGCAAGAAAAGAAAATATATATGAACAATAGGATAAAGGAAAAATAGGAGCAAAAAAAGACCTTTATGTAAAGTGTTAATAAAGAAAGTATTGCTTGAAAGGAATGTATTGCCAAGAAGAAATATGATACTGACTTGTGTCAGCATTTTATAGAACAAAGAATGAAACACAAATATAAAGATCAAAGTAGACACAACATAATAAATATGGAGATAGATTTGTCATGAATGTAATAAAGCAAAAATCAAGTGGCTGATTATCAATGTCAAAAAGCCGGAAACTTAATAACTAACGGAAATCGAAAGAAGTATATGATTAAATAATTGAGAAGAGAAAATGAACGAGAAAACAAAATGGCGTTATTTTTAAGTACAAAAATATTTGATGATGAGTTGATGTCATATAGATTAAATATCTCTAACTTGGTAACAACGACTTTGTAGAGGATACCATCGGCCCCATAATTAGACAAGTACTTGACAGGTACATTAGTTGCTGAAGACCGAAGGCTGAAAGGTAAAATTAACGTCAACCGGATTTGAAATTTGAATGTAAGGAACGGTCGGAAGAAATACCACCACAAGTAATTTTTTCCGACGCTCTCATGGCTCTGGCAGTTAACTGTACTTAATAATAATAATAATAATAATAATAATAATAATAATAATAATAATAATAATAATAATAGTAATAAGCCGGCTATCTCCGTTGCTTTTCATTCTCTGCATGATAGCCCTGACTCTGGTACTCAGGAAAATGAAGCTGCGGTACCAACTAAAGGAACATTCTCAAACAATCAACCACCTCCTCTTCATGGATGATTTGAAACTGTATGGCAAAGATGAG
>NC_142946.1:7539246-7549246 GCF_046866305.1 Octopus bimaculoides
TATATATATATATATATATATATATATATATATATACATACACGCATATGTATTTATGTATATATATATATATATATATATATATATATATATATATATATATATATATATACATATGCGTGTGTGTGTATGCCTGTGTAAGTGTGTGAATGTGTGTATGTGTGTATAGAAACTGATATGAAGATATACATATATATATATTTATTCATATATTTATATATTTGTTCCCATGTGTATGTTCGTATACATATATGTGAGCATATATATATGTATTGCTATATACGCATTTTAGCATCATTTCATATGTTAGTAGGTGTGTATGTATGTGTATGTATGTATGCATGTTGGTGACAGTGTTTATGTGTGTGTTTGTGCGCGTGCCTGTGCGTATTGAACGAATATATATGTATGCTTTCATACATGCATTTCAAAACGATTTTTTTTTGTTAGTCAGTTTCATTGCTTGCATAGTGGAGGCGCGTGGCTTAGTGTTTAGGGTGTCAGCATCATGATCGTAAGATGGTGGTTTCGATTCCTGGACCGGGCGGCGCGTTGTGTTCTTGAGCAAGACACTTCATTTCACGTTGCTCCAGTCCACTCAGCTGGCACAAATGAGTGACGCTGCGATGGACCGGCGTCCCGTCCAGCTGGGGAACACCACTGAAACCGGGAAACCGGGCCCATGAGCCTGGCTAGGCTTTAAAAGGGCGCATTTATTTGATCTACTTAAGTGCTTGAACCTTGATACGTGCAACAAGAACATTACTTTTCATGCTTGGGAAACTATCTGCGTTGGTATGTATTTATCAAGTGAAACTATTTCACCGCACACGCAAACACACCACACTCTGACGTTCGCACAAAGCCATACATACACATATAACACACACATATATATAATATATCTAGTATATATATGTGTATATATATATATATATATATATATATATATATATATATATATATATATATATATATATATATATATATGTATATATATATATATATATATGTATATATATATATATATATATATATATATATATATATATATATATATATATATATATATATATATATATATATATATATATATATATATATATATATATACAAGAATAAGGGCAGAGAATCGTCAATTAATAATAGAATTAATAATTAACAATTTTGCCAAGTAGTTCAGTATGAAAAAAACCTTTATCGGTAAAACTATTTATCATCATAAATATACAGGGATTAGCAATTGAGTTGCTAATATAACTCAATTGCTAATCCCTGTATATTTATGATGATAAATATATATATATATATATATATATATATATATATATATATATATATATATATATATATATGTATATATGTATGTGTATATATATATATATATATATATACATATATATATATATATATATATATACATATATATATATATAAGTAAATATATATATATAATGTACTATGTGGTTTGCGCCTGAAGAATATGTTTGAGTTTTTAGTAGCACTATGATACATGTATTATGACCTTTAAATATATATATATATATATATATATATATATATATATATATATATATATATATATATATATATATATATATATATATATATATATATATATACACATGTACACATTTATAAATGTTGTTATCTCTCTCTCTATATATATATATAGCTATATGTGTGCGTTTGTGCGTACGTGTATGTATGTAATGTGTATGCATCTATATCTATTTATCTGTGTGTCTGTGCATGTGTGTGTGTTTGGGGGGGGGGCGTGCGAGCCTATAAAATATAGTTATGTAGTACAGATAAAAAGGAGATTGAAAAAGAAAAATTTAAAACAGCCGAATGTAATATAGTATGAATCTTCATTTGTTAGTCTTCTCTCGATTGTTCAGACTACTACAACGAAGTTTTAAAAAAGATATTACTCGTACAAAATTAATGATATGCGATGTTACATGTGAGCTCTTTCGAAATATTGAAAATTAAAACGTAAATACTTCGAAAAGGAAGGATGCAGAAGAATAGGGAAATAAAAAAAAAGCTGAGAGGTGGAAACAGGTTGATTTATGGAAACAGAAAACTTAATATACTGAGAGAAGCAAGATTAGTTCTGGTATTTAGAAACCATTCGAATTCTAAAAATCAATTAGCTGAAACATGGCTTTCGGCTGATAAATGAATCACGCTCATTAAACGGTGTTGCTCGAAAATATGTTGTGTATAGGAAGAATGTAAATGAAGTTGCGATACACAGTTTTAAGAATTTTGCATACATGTAGCGATATAGCTACATGTACATCTGTATATATATATATATATATATATATATATATATATATATATATATATATATATATATATATATATATATATATATATATATATATATATATATATATATATATATATATATATATATATATATATATATATATATCTAGTATATATATATGTATATATATATATATATATATATATATATACACAGATATACATGTAGCTATATCGCTATATATATATATATATATATATATATATATATATATATATATATATATATATATGTATATATATATACAGATATACATGTAGCTATATATATATATATACATGTAGCTATATATATATATATATATATATATATATATATATATATATATATATATATATATATATATATATATATATACACATATATATATACTAGATATATATATATATGTATATATAGATACAGATATACATGTAGCTATATTGCTATATATATATATATATATATATATATATATATATATATATATATATATATATATATATATATATATATGATGTACAGTTTTAAAAGAGTGATTTGTAGTTTGACTGTATTGGTGTTTAGGTGTTCGGTAAGAATTAGAGAGGCGTTGAGAAGATCTAGAATGGAAGGGCGAAAAGAAAAGTGTAAATGAGAAGGAAAAGGTAAAAAGGAAAACAGTGGTTCTGTATTGGTAGTAAAACAAGGGTTTATGAAAGACGATATTAAAATATGAAAAGGCATGCGGGTTCTTTAGTGTTCAAAGTTAATATGAATCAGTTATATTCATGTACAATGATATTTAATGATATTTAACATATCCAAGCTCGATAAAATACCGTACCATTCTAGCACTGAGATCGATATAATACACTAACTGTCTTCTGTCACAATTATTAATCTTTGAGCTAAATCGTATGCCGTGTACATACATACATACATACATATATATTTATGTAAGGGTGTGTTGTGTGTGTATGTGTGCATATGCCCCCGCATGGGCATAGCCTTAGGGCTGAAACACGACAGAATATATATATAAATATATATATATATATATATATATATATATATATATATATATATATATATATATATATATATATATATATTCGTATGTATGTATGTATGTACGTATGTATGTATGTATCTATCTATCTATCTTTACATTCACAGAATCTGCTTAGTTTCAGCAGATAGGAAATTTCAGCAGATAGTAGGCACATAAACTGGAAATGCGTGAAGCAATAATCTTAACTAGATTATCGAACTGCATTTTGGACGTTGTCGAGTAATTCGTTAGCATTTCCGAAGAAAGAAAATCGGAGAAATTGGAGTGAGGTGTATCATCGGGAAAGTTTACAATCTTGAAATTAAAATCGAGAATTATTTTATATCCTTCAATATTTTAAGAAACTCCGCAGCCATTTTAATAATCTCTGTTCGTTAGCGGTTGGTTTTATGTAAATTACTCGGAGAATGCGTAGAAATTCGCAATGTCGGTAGCAAGGGCGATATAAATTTTAACCAAATACATTGAGCACGTACAAATATCAAGTAGTAGTTTTTTTTTTATACGGACGATCTTAACGTCGCATAAAGTTGATTTAGTTTCGTATAAAATAGTCGTATTTCCTGAAGCTCTATTGGGCAAGAAGAATTTTGCAAAATTGAGTACATCTTTATAGAGGAATTCAGGAACGGACAGGTAGTAATCTTTGATGGCAAATGAAGTGAAGCCATATTTTACTTTGACAGGAGAGATTCTGGTCAACGAATTACAGAATTTTATTTCTCATTCCCCTTGAAGATTGGAAAGATCAAAGTGTATGCTAAAGTTATACACTTTGAATATAAATAGATACATACACACGCTCATATACATGCACGCATATATATATATATATATATATATATATATATATATATATATATATATATATATATATATATATATATATATATATATATATATATATATATATATATAAAATATAATATAGGATAAAATCTTTATAAGAATTTATCAAGTAGTCAGCGTGAAAGAACCCCATAAGGAAAAAAACCCATCGTTTTTTCCATAAATATATATAATTTATATAAGGGCATTAACTATATAGTAATGCCTCACGCTTAGAGGGACTAAATAAGTAAAAAACTACCAAAAAATAAGCAACATATTTACCGAAAGCGAGGGAATTTTTGAAAGTTGCAATCCCCTCGCTTTCGGTAAATATGTTGTTTATTTTTTGGTAGTTTTTGACTTATTTAGTCCCTCTTAGCGTGAGGCATTACTATATAATTAATGCCCTTATATAAATTATATATATATATGTATATATATATATATATATATATATATATATATATGTATATATATATATATATATATATATGTACAAACACCTATACACACGCACAGACTCAAACACACACACATGCACACACATGCACACACATGCACACAGACACATTCACATATGTATGTGTATGCGTGTACGGTTGTGTAGCCTAGTAAACAAGCGAAATGTTATATCGGTATGGTGAAGGATCATTTTAAAGGATGATATTTCAATCACAAGTTTTCTTTCAGAAGCATGAGACTCATAACAAATCGTGCTATGATAATTCGATATTGAAAGGATGCCGTGTTGCGTGTGATATGAAATGAAACACACTTGAAAGTTGTAAATCGTTCTGAAATATAACTAAAAATTTACGAATCATGAAATTCAGAATAAGACCTCATTCTTAAGAACCTTCAGGAATCTTTTGGATATTTGAATTTCATATGACAGGTTTTCATTTGCAATGGAAAAATTGGGAAATTCGTTTTAAATAATCGGAGTTACAATAAATTAGATAATATATTAACATATCAACATTAATACATTAACATATATTTACATGTAAATTAGCGAATACATTAACATGTAAACGTCAACATGTAAACGTTCATGTTTATGTTCACATTCTTTTATTCTTTTATTCTTCATTTGACTGCATGACCTTCCTATCCTTTTTTGTTTTGGACGCGGTGTCCACTCTGTCATTTCGCCATTCCGTCTAATGTCCTTTCTTCTAAGCATATGTTCCGCGGAAGTCCATTTCAGAGTTTTTTTTATTTTCCAGATAATATTTGTTCGGACTGTCGCCAGTCTTATCCTCTTGTTTCTCCGCGTCTAGACATTGTAGAAATCTTGAAAGATTTCCAGAAACTAAATAACAAACCTGGTTAAAATTAGTATGGAGTGATGGAAAAGAATGTGATACAGAACAACAGAATATCAGTGATTTGTTGGAGATGGTAATTGTCGATACTGCCCTTTAGATTTCTACGTCACAAGAAATTCCGTTAGGTTCTGATGTTTGCTATGGCCATGAGATAGATACTAAATCTATTATCACTACAACAGTACGATCGATTCTCCCAAGTTATTCAAATTAGATTTAGAACTGTGCAAATATAAAACAAAGCAAAGACAGAAAGGCCAAGAAGAGACAGAAATGTCAAATAGGTCAAAACTGATTGACATGTAAAATTTGTATGTTTACATCGATTTAAAATTTTTTTTCTCAAATCAATCTGCTCCCGCTAGACATTTGGTAATAGTATATAAATTATCGTAACGCTATTATCATTTGGAGTCACAGAAATCGATGCCATGCATATTTGATGTTCCTTGGCAAGCTGTCCCTGTTTGTACTATAGGAAAGTAAGTTTTAAGACAGATGAAACTTCCTGTACAAAGAGCAGAACTTCATCTTATAAAAGTTTTAACTAGGTAACCATATATATAAATACAACAGCTTCACAGTTACGTTTCGCAGCAATGGTTTTTATCTCTGTCTTTCGTTAGAGTGAATGCGACCAAGAAAAACCCAACTAAATACAAACATTTAAGCAAAACAAAAAAGAAAAAAAGAGAAAAGACTAAAATAAGAATTTCCTTATTTATCATATCTTTTCACGTGACACTATCTCACGTGCATCTTAGGATCGGAAGTGCCCATCCCTCTCTAGGTTTGAAGAGTCAATTTTTTCCCGGTAAAAAGTTATGAGGAAAATACTCGACACCATTAATAAAATGGTACTTTGTCTATCGACTGCTCAAAAAGAAGTAAATTTGGTCTCGGCGGTATTTAAACTCAAAGCCTAGAGATCTCCAAAGAATTATAAAGAATTATAAAGGGTATCATAAATCTGAGCTGAAGTTAAATTCAGAACGTCGTAAGATAGAAATTTATGACAATATCTTCTGATCCTGCATCACATCAAAACAGTAAATTTATTAGATAAGGTACATGAACTCATAGTCTGGATATAGAAGCTGGAGGTATCGAAGCAGTTGTCCACAGATATCCTCTTTTTCTTTGATTTTCCAAGAGATATATGTATGTATGCATGCATGTATGTATGTATCTATGTATGTATGCATGTATGTATGTATGTATGTATGTATGTGTGTGTATGTCTGTATGTATGCATGCATGTATACATATATGTATGTATCTATGTATGTATCTTTCTATCTATCTATCTATCTATCTATCTATCTATCTATCTATCTATCTATCTATCTATCAATCACTGTTTTATATCGATCTCGAACTCGATAGACAAGTATCCTAGATGAATCATAAATAATATCCATTTCAATTACCTGTACCGAATCATTTCAGAAAGTACTTAAATGAAATTTTTCCTTACATCTATTTTATAACTAATTTTATTTTTGAAAAGTTTGCCATGAATGAAGAACAAAAAATCACACAGCATTCAATATTAGATTCACAGAAAATATTTTATACACAAACATTGTCAACATATCCTGTTTGCGTGATTATTTGTAAATAAAGTATATAGTAATAAAAACAGTTACATATGTATTTAGATTTATTAGAATTTATTTTAATTCAATTTCGCTTTATATTCCTTTACTTAATTATTTCTTGAATATGAAATATATATTCCAACGAAATAACATATCCCTTATTCTGGGTGTAAAGCAGTGGGCCATGCTCTAGTGTTTTTTTTTATATATATATAAATATATATGATTGGAACGATGCAAAATAGTTCCTGATATTACATCGATAGATGATCAACAAAATTAGAAACAGGCAGGTTTCACAAGGCTACAAACATGAAGTCAATAAATAGTGTTTGGCTATTTTGATATCTAAACGTGAAGCGGGAAGCGACAGAGAAAGAGAAAGAGATGAAAGTGAGAAAAAGACAGAAACAAAAAGAAAGTGAAAGAGAGAGAAAGAGAGAGAGAGAGAGAGAGAGAGAGAGTGGAGAGAGAAAGGGAGGGAATAATTGATTTCATTCATCGCTATTTTCTCTAATGAACTGATGAGATGTGGAAAGTGAGGCGGAGTTGCTGATAATAGAGTGAGAGGTCGTTTCCTCGAAAATGGATGAGATGAAAGAGTTGAGTCTCGGGTAGCAATAGTGCAAACTGCTTGGAAGTTGAATTTCAAGAAAAAAATATTAATAACACCAGTAAGGCGTGGAATTCAGCGATGACTGTAGTAGGTAGACAAGAAGGACTCTAGTAATTATACACTCAACATTTATATTCCATGTCTACTTTTAATAAAAGTTGTTCCTCGTTTTCGAAATATTTCTAACTCTTATGGATAATAATTATGGTAATAATGAGATTTGAAAACTATAATTATGGATATTGGCAAAAGATTATATACAGAATAGAAAATTCAACAGAAGAAAAAAATAGCTATTGTTTAGAGCTAAGAGTGAAATGTTTGCGCTTATCACGGTGACATTATGGGTTAAATCTGAAACAAACATATCCTGCAATTGGTGCTATGTCAATCAAAACAAAACATTAAACAAATACAAATATATATATATAATTTACTCAGTTACAAGGAAAATATTAAGAAAAACAGTGTTTTCGAAATTAGCATTCGGAAAATGTAAATCAGACTATAGAAGAAATTAAACAAAGAATTAAAAAATACAGTGAGAGAATTAATATATACATACATACATATATATACGTATGTGTGTGTGTGTGTGTGTGTGTGTGTGTGTGTGTGTGTACACATACATATATGTACACATATATATGTGTGTGTGCGTGTGTGTGTGTTTGTGTTTACGGTAGATAAAACAGAGCAAACAAGACAGAATGTTTATAAAAAGTAAAAGACGAATTATATCAACAAATAGAATCCGCCACATAAAAACATGAACGCGAAGTAAATAAATCAAGCGAATACAAGTCAGACATTTTAGAATAACAAAGCTTGATATAATAAGTGTTGCTGTCAAGATTCAGTAATTAGGAGAGAATTTCGAAATGCAACAAATCACGATAATCGATGTTTAATTAACTAAAATGGAACTAAGAAAGCACAAATAATTATTGTTTTTGGTACAGATAAATTTCTCTGTTTTGGACGTCTTGTGTAAGGGATTCACGCTGGACACAATATCTGTCTTGCTCTATTTATTCTTCTTCTTAACATTTTAACTGAATCTAGAACGCATAGGGTTCCAACAAAAGCTATCTATCTGTCTCGATCTTTGGCAATGGATTGCGATGGTGCAGGTGATGTTGGCTTTTATCTCGGGTGTGGTGTCTGTGTTTGTTGCTGATGTTGTTGAATAAATCTGCTGCATCTTCTGCTGATACTGTCGTTATGGATGCTGCTGCTCTTGGCACTGAAGCTGTTGGTGTTGCTGTTCCTGGTGCTGCTGTTGCTTTTGATGTTGTTGTTATTGTTACATTAGAGATGTCTGCAGTAGCAGGGTTTTATTCTTCTTTGCATAGGGGAAAAAGCCTTTAAATAGTTTGTCTCGCCACAAATGTGATGTCTCGACTGATACAAACAGCTACGTGTCACTTGGGAAGTTGATCGGCGTGTATCCATAAATCCATGCCCGCACCTGAACAATTCTCCTTTGTTATTTTGTGTACTTGCGGAACCCTGTTCTCTGTGCCGCATAATAGGTCTCCTCTCAGCAAAGATATGTTCCACTTCTCGTAGCAACTTCGGTAACTTTACTTTGTTCACCTTCCGACCTCGACATGTCGGGATTAACTGAAGGTTGTTGTCGCATCTTGTTTGGCTAATTCTTCAGTTGGCAAACCCAACTGTACCAAAATATCTCCACGAGTGACAAAACTTTTAACCCCAGTCTAGTCTTAAGCATTCTTCGATTTGAGCCTCGAGAGATAGAACAGGTTAGCTTGGGAAGTTAAGCAGTTGTGGTCGATGAAAAAGGTAGCAGTAGTACCAATAATTGTCGGAGACCAGGGAACAGTGTGCGAAAATCTCAAGAAGTTCGTGGAACAAATAAGGGCTGCAATAAGGGTGCAGCACTTGCAGAAAACAACACTGCTTGGAACCGATCGAATACTCCGGAGGGTGCACGAAAAATAAGGAGTGTTACCTTAGTTCACTGGTAGTGAACAGCTGGCAACGTAGTACATCTTCAGCCTTAGAAGATGTGCAAAGACAATAATAATAATAATAATAATAATAATAATAATAATAATAATAATAATAATGTGTCTGTATAACTTACCTTGACTGGTACACAAATTAGAACAAGCAACAAATCAGCACAAGCGAGGCTCAGTAAGAAGATGTTTGTAATGCTTCGCATTCCTTTGTGTTTAACGATACAGAATATCACCAAGGAGTTTCCCACCATCCCTA
>NC_142946.1:7554246-7556746 GCF_046866305.1 Octopus bimaculoides
TGTGGTATCATATATATATATATATATATATATATATATATATATATATATATATATATATATATATATATATATATATATTCTTTTATTCTTTTATTTGTTTCAGTCATTTCACTGCGGCCATGCTGGAGTACCGCCTTTAGTCGAGCAAATCGACCCCAGGACTTATTCTAAGTAAGCCTAGTACTTATTCTATCGGTCTCTTTTGCCGAACCGCTTGGTTACGGGGACGTAAACACACCATCATCGGTTTTCAAGTGATGTTGGGGGCGGACAAACACAGACACACAAACATATACACACACATGCTCACACACGGTTTCGAGTTCAGCCTCACTGCGTGGAACTCTGAGCTTGTGCCTTCAGTTATAGGCACGGGCCGATTAAGGCCTTGTGAGTTGATATACTAGACGGAAACTGAAAGACACCGTCGTATATATATATATATATATATATATATATATATATATATATATATATATATATATACAGGGTGAGCCAAAAGTAGCTATACACTTTTGAAATTCCTTCATTTTATTACTTTTACACTCATTTATTACAATTATATTTATGAAACAGTTTAATCTCGTAAAAGGTCGAAATGTCCTCCTTCAACATGGGAACATTCATCAAACGTCCCAGAACACTGTAACACACAGCACATTATTCACGGTACCTGTAAAAATCGAATAAGTTAATTTTAAAAGTGTTTACCTAATTTTGGCCCACCCTGTAGAAGCCTATTAAGTATATGGTTTAAGTTATAGAATGAAGTTCGACAAATGCAATCATATTTTTCGTAAATGGAGGAGATTAGATGTTAATATGGAATAAAATATTTCTTATTCATTTCGCTAAACGGTCGTTTCGTATAGAAATTTAACTAGACATGACTAGACATGACTCTTTGTAATGAAACCATATATCTAGCTTTATCTGCACAAAAGGATATGTTGCAGAGTTGCTAGTAAGACAATAACTGATGCGGAAGAGGTGGTCACTAAATATATATAAACGGCAAGCATTGGAGCGTGAACAAAAAAGTGCCATCTGCTTGCCGCATCCTTTGACGCTCCAGTGACTTCCATTTATGGTTAGACCATCTCATCGTCTTTCCCTTTAAGAGTTTTACGATATTTGAAATAAATACAATTCTCTTCGTAGTATGTAACATATGACTAAATATGTTTTAAGATGTCTCAGTCATTCGAATGACGGAAACAAGTAACAGGGAAGAATTGTAGAACTTTAGTTTATATTAAAATATCCTGATATTCTTTGATGTATTCTCCAAAATAGCAAGATGAAATTTAATATCTCAACTGAAGCGGTTCCGCTATATTATAATGTTTATTCAAATTTCCATTGTTATCTTTATTCAAACTACAAAAATCATTCACTGTCAATAATTCTTCTGAGCAGATATCAATAATTCTCTGAGAAATAAATCAAAGAATAAGCATTTCAAACAAACAGGAAAAGAAAAGCGAAACAAAAGAACAAGAAAAATTAACTAAAGAGATATAACAAAAGTCTTCTAGGCGTTGTCAATAATTTATTTTTGCAGAAGTATTTTAAACAGAAAATTCATTTAAAAATTATTACTGAAGTGTATTATTTTTACGATTATCTTCATTTCGCTTCTGAGGGATCTCGATTTCACTTACGTTAAAATCGGACAGCCCAATATACCCACCATGACCACCCGTCTGAGAAGAGTACACGAGGCACATGCATTGCAACCATATGTGCGCGACATAGCGATCGCATATCAAGATAAACAGTGCATGACCTTGCAGGTGAGGTCCAGTTAGAATCTTCTTCAGGTCGAGTAGCCCATCCCGTTCAAATGGTCCTTGAATAAGGGTTGTTTTAATGATGATGAATGAAGCATCCATGTTTTCAGAGGTGAATTATCCAAACCCCAAAGAATTCCTTTCAACACATGGTTGTGATGTTCCCCAACTACTTCTGCTCGTGATCAGAGATGGACACATCGTCAGCCACTAAGGGACACGCTCAACTGGTTAAGGTCAAACAACTGGCAAACAAATCTGTGGTATTGAGCAGAATATTTGTTGTAGCCCATCTTTTATACCAAGACAAAACACGTAAATGATAACACTTTCAATCAGTTAACATCGGTAAGTATGAAAGCCAATGCCTGGTATTACAATAGGGCATTTATTATTATTATTATTATTATTATTATTATTATTATTATTATTATTATTATTATTATTATTATTATTATTATTATTTTTATTATTATATGCGTCGCACAGTATACAATATCGTTCTAATACATTGTCTGTCTGGAAGTCAAAGTCCTAGAGGATTTTTTCTTTCCCCTTTTCGTCCATTACCTTTTACGGTGTATGTTGGCACCAAGCACTCGTAACTTCATATCCATACTTACGGCAGAGTAGCCAGTGGAGGTTTTGGGCCACTTTGTCGTGTCTACGCTTGTACTCTTTCTGCGCAAGACTTGCACAAACAC
>NC_142946.1:7561746-7566746 GCF_046866305.1 Octopus bimaculoides
ATGAATATGTGATTATATATATATATATATATATATATATATATATATATATATATATATGTGTGTGTGTGTGTGTGTGTGGATATATATATATATATATATATATATATATATATATATATATATATATGTAAAGCTACTAGTGTTTTCTTTCTCTGAGCGATTTATTAATACGTTGCTTGTGCAGAAAAGCAAATATTTCACAAGTGATTCATAGTTTAATTATTCTCTACACCTATTTCGAGTGATAAAAGGCCCCATAATTTATATAATTATGCAAATAACATACATTACAAATTAATTTAGATGTAATGGGTTACGCATTTGCTCATGAGATTCAAGACCAAATCTGTAAATATCAAAATGTCGTTAACGATATCAATATGAGGTGCACCGCACGCAGAAAAAAAAAAAACAAAAACAAAAGAAACAACAACAGTGATAAAATATACAACCCAGTTTGAAAGGAATCAATAGAGAATGACACAGAGATAGAAAGCCAAGAGAATCTATAAGTATTTATATAAAAATATATGTAATAAAAATATTAAGAAATTTAATTCTATCAGGTTTTCGTATACGTACTTAAAGGGACATGCCTAAAATGAGGGCCCCTAATTCGTTATTGGTGAATTTGAACCCATTCTAGAGATGAAAGTATCTAGTAAGAAAAATAGATAGAATGTATATGTATAAAAATATAATGGGGATATGTTAACAGAAAATGTACACATGTTCAAATGTTGCAAGGACGAGAGCACAGTTTCAAATCTGCTACAGAATAATATACTCCACAGCAGTTAAGATGATTAAATTATTTGGAAAGGTATGAATGTAATATACTCGTCACCAATATTCTGAAATAAATTGTATACTTGTCCTTAGTAAAGAGAAAACTGCAAAACATTTCGTATTCTGTGTAAAAAAGACAAAAGCTCTTCACGACCGGAGTTGGTGACGCAAGCTCTCATTTCCCTCTTGACAAGAAGACGTTAAATTAAAGCCACTTGTGTATAGTCACACTAAGAGACTTCTACGTACATACGTATGCATATATGTATATATGTATGTATACACGTATGTACACATGTAGATATAAATGTATATATTATACAATGGTTTTTCCAGAGATGAATACTGGAGTAGGGGAAAGCGTTTCTATCGAATTATCAATAAAAATGAGGCAACATTGCAGAACAGTAATTGCTGCTATGTGTATGTAGCACGATAACCATCTCTCTCGATATGTATATATATATATATATATATATATATATATATATATATATATATATATATATATCACACACACGCATATATTTATACATACACACACACACACACAGATACACATACGCATACATAGACAAATAAATACATATATATACGAATATGTGTGCGTGTGTGTAGGACTGTGCTTGTCTTTATAAGTATTCTTTCAGTGTTCGATATCTTTTAATCGATATCTCTATAATTATTTGGTATCTCCCCGAATATCCTAAATTGATATTATTTCTTTGTCCTTCTTCACCACTTGACATACATTGCTTTTTCTCTGTCTTTAGTGCTTCTTTCATCACTTACCACTTACTTCATCTTCACCTCCATCTTCTATTCTATCTCATTCCGTTTTATATTAACATTCTTCAACTCTTGATAGTTATTAATCACAATTCAATTACTTTCGTTCTTACTTAGAAACAACTGTTCATTCTATTCAATACTATATTCCTTTCTTATACATTTCCTACAGTTTTACATTCGTGCGTAGCCCACCCATCCTTCTTCCGCCGAAGACAGCTGTCCACCCTCAAATTTCGAACGCCGCCTCCATACTCACCCGCTATATACTATATAATAAAACCGATTTTGTGATTGTTTTCAAATTGAAATCCTCGTTCTGCTTTCATTTTGATAAAACAGAAAACATCCCCAACAAACAGTGCATGTGTATGTTAGATATATACAATTGTAATTTTACAATATATTATTAAACCAAACGAAAGCAATCACACACAAATGCGAATATCGAATATTGCATATCGATCTCTATGTATTGGTAGAAGAACAAGATTTTATTGTTTTGATTTACACACACTCACACACAAAGACACACATGCATATGTGTATATATATATATATATATATATATATATATATATATATATATATATATATATATATATATATATATATACTTACATATACACACACACATACACACGTATATATATTTGAAGAAATGACGCCGGAGAGAGAGTGTACAGCAAATTATTTAACTGATCACGTGAAATGTCTGTTATTTATTTTATTGACGACCCTTCTTCCTGCGGAAGGATAAAGGCTGAAGTCACCCTCGATGATGTATGACGGAGCAATGTAAATATGATATTACGTAAGTTAATACTACAACCAATTTAATATAACGCTCAACTGCTTCTGCGCAGCGCCATTGAGAGCATATATGTGTGTGTCTATGTATATATATATATCTATCTATCTATATATATATATATATATATATATATATATATATATATATATGTAAATATATAAAAACAAAAAGATAAAGAGAGCGCTGGAATGAAACTACACCTCAAGTACTGTTCTCTCTTTTTTCTGCACATCACACACTTTACCACTTCATACTAAAAATATCCGCCTATGGATATAATAATAGATTACTTTATTTTTTCTGTCTCCGCTGAAGGGAAGTACTGGATCTTCCCAGAAACAGCTGTAAGACTCTATCCATAAAATTCTTCAACCTTACCTTTGCTCTCTTTATCTTTTTGTTTTTATATATTTACATATACACACGCTAATACACGACATATAATACCCAATCCTGTTCATACAACGATTGGGGCAAACTAATCGGTATACAGCACTTACTCAGTATTACCTGTATCCTCCGGGGTTTGGTTAAATCCAATACCCTCCTCAACCTTATATATATATATATATATATATATTTGTATATGTATGTATATATATATATGTGTGTGTATATGTATGTATCTATATTGATATATATATGTATATATATATATATATATATATATATATATATATATATATATATTTATATATATTTCTAATTTAGTCCTTTGCTCATCGACTTGAAGCATTACACTGGAAAATGGTATGATTCAAATATTTTAAGCCTTCTTTCCTCATCTCGAGGCCCTGTTCTTTTCTCTTTCCTCTTCTCTTTTATTTGATGTATTTGTCTTCACTCTGATGAAGCTCCATCTACCAGATTGATGTGCAATAGAATATGACGAATATTATTCTCAAAAATTTTGTTTGGCATCGCTGACGGACATAGGAAGCAGAAACGGCTTTTAGAAATTTTAGAAAGTTTTGTATTAAAAAAAAATAATAATCGATGGTAGTCAATTTGTTTGTTGACTACTACTACTACTACTACTACTACTACTACTACTACTACTACTACTACTACTACTACTACTACTACTACTACTAATAATAATAATAATAATGGTAATGATAATAATAATAATACATACATACATACATACATATATACATATATACATACATACATACATATATACATACATACATATATACATACATACATATATATATACATACATACATACATACATACAGATAATAATGATGATGACGATGGTGACGGTGATGACGATGATGATGATGATAAAAGCATCACTTTTTTAAGCAGTCCTTCATCCTTCCGCTTCTTTCTGTTGAAGATCCAGTTGATACTCAAGAGCTGTATATTAAACAGTCTTACACTTTATCTGGCGTTAGTTTTGCTTCATTGCAAGTTATGTGAAAATACTGCCAAGTTATATAATTCATGCGAATTCAGAAGGAATATTTGAATAAAAAAGAAAATAAGAAAAAAAAAATGGAGAAAGCGTGAAAGGAGATAAAGATGGAGAATGAGAGAGACTTAGAAGATGGAGAGCGCTTTAACAAGAAAGCAGGAGCGAGAAGCGGTAGTGAAATAATTTTGCTCGTATATTTCACCCACGCAAGATTTTCCAAGACTCTTTTGTTACTGACTTACTGATTCCATCAAATCCTCAAACAAAACCAGCTTCGTTTCTACAATGTTGCAGAAAAAAAAATGGAGCAGCGAAGATGGATGCATACACAAGGTGATCGGAATAAATTTGACAATATATTATGTCACCTTTTTTTCAGGAACAGCCAACGGTTGTCAACGGCGTTGGAGAGCACAAAGACTAAAGCTCTACTCTCTTTTACTCTCTTTTACTTGTTTCAGTCCTTTGACTGCGGCCATGCTGGAGCACCGCCTTTAGTCGAGCAAATAGACCCCAGGATTTATTGTTTGTAAGCCTAATACTTATTCTATCGGTCTCTTTGCCGGAACCGCTAGGTTACGGGGACGTAAACACACCAGCATCTGTTGTCAAGTGATGTTGGGGGGAGAAACACAGACACACAAACATATACACACATACATATATATATATGTGTGTGTGTATATATTTATGAATAACGTATATATACATATATATACGTATAAATACATATATATAGATATATTTACTATTTATAAAAATAGGGTGATAAATTGATTATTAATTCAATTTAAAACCAAGTGACCTAGCATATAAAAAAAATCTGAAAATTCAGAAAAAATTGTATTACACCTGTATAAGGGATGACCACTAGTTGTACATCTAATATGCTAGAAAGAGGTCATCAACGACCCAACCACAAAGAAAAATAATGTTCTTTGTGGTTGGGTCGTTGATGACCTCTTTCTAGCATATTGGATGTCCACCTAGTGGTCATCCCTTATACACGTGTAATATATATAGGTATATATATATTTATATATATACACACACATATATATGTATATATTTATTTATATATATATATATATATGCATACATACATACATACATATGTATGTATATACACACATGTATACATATATCTTTATGTATGTATCAATGATGTCAGTCAGTGAT
>NC_142946.1:7576746-7581746 GCF_046866305.1 Octopus bimaculoides
ACACGCACAAATAGAATATATATATATATATATATATATATATATATATATATATATATATATATATATAGACACATGTATATGGGTATATCTATGTACAGTGTGTGCGCGCGTGTAATTCATTCAAAATTTGATTTCTCATTTCTTCAAATGAACCGAAACATACCACCTCACCGAATTAAGTTGAGAAATAGCAGAGTATGATATAGAGATAAACACAAGATGACTGAGTGTGGCACAGTACAAAGAAGCCGGTTCATTGAATCGCTGGTGAAGGCTAAGCATCCGCGTTCTACACATTTTCCCGCTACACGATGTCAGTTAAATATATGACGTTTGATCATGCCCTATGAGAAACACACTTCATTAAGCTACAAAATAGCGTCATCGAAACCGGGTTTTCCTAGTTTTAAGAGGGAATTCTTCATGCCTCTGCATACATATATACATACATAGTACATACACACACACACACACACACACACACACACACACACACACACACACACACACACACACAGACGCACGCGTACGCGCACACATAATGCAAAATGGTATTCAGTCCTGTAACTTCCAATGAAAGCTACAACATGCCAAACCGCACAGTCCTGAAACTCAAGTTATGTAGCAAAAAGAAAAGCAATAAAAAAATACTATAAATATGATAAAAATGGAATATACGATCTTTATCGTAGCAGAAGCAGGAATAGAATGATTAGAGGAAGTAATAAAAATCTTAAAATAATCTCTGGTATGATAACAAAAATTTTGACAGTTTAATGACTGTAGGTGCTTCACGCAATAATGGAATAGGTTAAAGAGGAATAATACGTAAAGAACCTGATCTCATTATAAAAGGTTTGTTAAAAATAACGGAATCCATTAAGGCGAATATCTGGAAGAGATATGTAAATGATGTGTACCCATTCACTATCAGTCTTCTCCATCTACTGTTCTTTGTAGCGTCGTGTAATTAGGCACTTCTTCCATAAGGACCAGTCCAAAACAGAATGAGTACCTCAAAACCCATTAAGACATTTTGGAACCGTCTTGGAAACTTACAGAGGAAAATGAGACGTTTTGGTGTAACCGGTTTGTCGCTCCCTATTTGGCGTCGCTGATTCATAGGCCACTTTTTTTTTTTCGCATCAGGCGTTTTAATGTTTCTCTAGTTGTCTATGCTCTGTCACGTTGTCTGTCTGTCTGTCTGTCTCTCGTTGTATATACGAGGAGAGAGAAAGCGTTCATGTCGATCGCCTTCATATAATACATTGTGATGTTTTTTCTCGCTCACTCACTAACTCGCTCTGTAAGTATATATTTCTGCACACTTACCGGTATATGTATATATCTATATATGTATGTATATGTGTGTTTGTGTTGTGTTGTCTGTGTGTGTGTGTGTGTGTGCGCGCGCGCGCACACGCGCACACACGTATGTCTGTGTCTATGTGTCTGTAAGTGTGTGTATTTGCTTCCAGTACCAAAAAGTTCTGTCGCTGAAACAAGTACATTATCCAGCCAGTCGTGCCAAACTGCTGGCGTCCAAACAGCTGCGCCCTATGGTCTCATGCAGCAAAGCATTGCTCAGAACACAGAGGATGAAAGGCAGATTCCAAGAGCATCGGACATACATGTCTGTATGTAAACCAATACTGTCTCAGACTTACATCGCTGGAAGCTTCACAGACGTAAAAACACGTTGCAGGGACTTTTCCGCTCTGCTTTTGGCCAGAATCGAAACCTTCTGAGAATTTACACACTTTTATGTCTGCAAAAACTTTTGAAACTTAAAGGTAATTAAAAATCTTTATATACTAATATTTTATATTTAATCTCCTTGATGCCTGTTAAATGTATTCATTTGATATTACAGCACACACATCCACCCATATATACACATAGGCACGTACACACATACATACATACGTACATACATACATGCATACATACATACATACATACATACGTACATACATACAGACACACACACTCACATATAAACGCACTCGTATACACACACGTACGTGCTTATACTTATGTAGGCATATATGTCTGCGTTTAGAAATGTGAGTATACGGGTGTATATATGTAAGTACACGCACATACACACATACATACCAATTTATATGTGCGTCGTTTTGTGTAATGAGAATGCGAGAATAAGAATATATTTTAATTCTACTTAAACATACTTAGAAGATTAATACGTAGGGATTCATTCATAACACTTAGGAAAGATTGTAGAAAAAGTTTGAGACTGGCAAACAATGAACAACAGAAACATATGTGGAGAATAAACAACGTAAAAATATAATATATGATATAATGTATGATATGTATGTTTGTGTAATAAATAAATAAATTCAATATTAACCATAAAATTTGTGTAAGGCAAAATACTTATATACAGCTGTATAGATATGTATAGCTGTATATAAATATATCATGAAATATACACAAAGAAAAATGTCACATAATATATATGAAGACAAGTACCGTTACATAAGATAAAATATATGCAATATATATATATATATATATATATATATATATATATATATATATATGTATATATGTATATATATATATATATATGTATATATATATATATATATATATATATATATATATGTATGTATGTATGTATGTATGTATGTATGTATGTATGTATGTAGCGTGTTAAGAATTCTTTGAAAGATTTTATTTTGTTAGAAATCTCTCTATAAATTTTCAAAGTAAATTCTTGAGATAGAACTGTATCTTTAATTATCAAGCACCACAACATTAAAACATTTTTAAATACCATCAGGTTTGTTGGAGTGTCTAAGCACATTATGTCAATTAATCTACCGGGAATAAAGTCTGAGAATCTGTGACATTCATGACTTTTGAAGTGGATTATCTGTGTCCAAGATATACAATACATTCTCTAGAGATACCTATGTTCGTTTCTGATTTGGATCCCTTCGTTACTTTCTGTATATAACTGGGGCAATGTTATAATAATTATTTGTTTATTTGTTTCATATTTTTCTGTGATCATAGATATCCCCAAAGACGTTCAGGTAGTGTCCATTCTCTCTCTCCCGTTTCGAACATTGGGAGTAAATTATCTGGGAGTCGATTATCCAACATTTCCTTCTGCTTTTGAAACAGAATGTTGTGAGTTCTGTGATATTTATGTGCTATTTCTATAATGTCTGAGAACCGTTTGGCAGGTACATCGTGGTTACATAAGATAACAATCTGTAGCAAATGGTCACTAAATTCTTAACCAGGAATTGAAACCTTGTTCTGCTTGGGTTTGATATACAATGTGTGTGTGTGTGTGTGTGTGTGTGTGTGTGTGTGTGTGTGTGTGTGTGTACAAGTGAACTGATAGGAAGCAGAGACTGAAAAATTTTCAGATGATGAATATTCAAGTATAAATATACAGAGATATTTCTACATAAACAGAGCAAACTTATAGAGTATAAACACGAGAGAAAACTAAAACTGCGAAGGTATGGTATTAGAAGTCCGACACCTGTTTCTGGAGGCTCATCGTAATGTCGGTACATGTAGTTGACCAGAATAGACAACCAGTAATGGAAGCAGATAAACGTTGGATAAATCGAGCCTCCATCTTTAGGGTAGAAAGAGATCTGATACTGAAGATCATGATACAGAGACGTTTTAAAGTGGTATAGTTAAAATCATTCTATCCTGAAGACGGTGGCTTGATTTATCCAATGTTTATTTAATTCCATTACTGATCACACCATACATTACCGACGGTCGTTTCTATAGTGCTATCGTATTTAGATACAGAATAATGTTATAAAATATCAGTCAAATTAATATATCCAAGAACATATGCTGAAACAACGTTATCAAGGCAATCCGAAACGGGTATTCTGAACGTGAAAACTGCGTGGTTACAAAGCAAGCTTCTTAACCACAGAGCCACACCTGCTCCTGTTTGCCGAACACATCATGAATGTAACACTACTAATACTCCAGTGAAGGATGTGGGTCTTTTGCCTTAGTTCTAACCGCAGTAAGCATTCCTTGCATGCAAAATCGCTTATACTAACCATCACTATGTTTCCCATTAGATTTAAGTATTGATTTCATGAGCTGTTTCCTTTTCAATGTCCCTAACAGAACTGCGCTGAGTAAGATTGAAAGGGAAATATATATATGTAAATCGATGTATGTAAAATTGAATTGGGAATTTACATACATCGAACTGGATGATATGATCATACAGTAGATGAATATGGAATCCCCTTATTGAAATAATCTTATAAATAAGTTGTTAGATACGGTACCAGTAACCGGAAAAAGATAAAATGAATAAATGAACGAATGAACGATCTGTATAAATGAATGAAAATAACGTTTATTAAATGTGACTTCGGTTTAAAATGACAAAACCCAGAGAATCACGTTGTGGTGGCAAAATAAAACGGATTAGGTTTGAATATATATATATATATATATGTACATACATGCACATATGTGTATGTATCTATTTATCTCAGGGAGAAACGTCTGATATTATTGATGCTTGAACCAAGAGGAGCGAAAATAATGCGGAATCGTTGATGTTTAATGTAGCGTTTGAAAATATCAATGGCACTGGATATTAGGAAATCAATATATTAACGATTCCAATATCCTGGGACATAGAACAATTGATTCTTTATTTTTCTTGGCTCATCGTAAAATGTGTTATATCTAACGGCAGACTTTAACACGGTTTTAATATGAATCTGTTAAGTAATTATAAACTTAGAGCATCTCAGATTCGAAACCCCTATGCGTGGTTTCGAATCGTCGTTGAAAACATTTAATTTCATTTTTGTCAGAAGTATAGTGCGAAAAAACATGAGAGGTATTCTTTTCTACTCCAGGCACAAGGCCCGAAACTTTTGGGGAGGGGGACAGTCGATTAGATCTACCCCAGTACGCAACTGGTACTTAATTTATCGACCTCGAAAGGGTGAAAGGCA
>NC_142946.1:7584246-7586746 GCF_046866305.1 Octopus bimaculoides
TATATAAATATATATAAATATATAAAGGCGACTCGAGTTTCAGGGCTATTTCCCTTCGTTATGGCCGGTATGACAGACTTATATACAAGGGTTAGTTTGACTTGTGTCCTGGTTTAGTTGGGTCAGTAAACTTAGCCGCTCCATCGATGCATCCCAGATTTGTGTCGTCGTCGTCATTCGAACTCACGCCAATTATATCAATATTTTTGAAAAGGAATTGCTTAATTTGGCGAAGAATTTACTGTTATTTTTGGCAGTTTACTGCGTTAATACATTGTAGAAAGAAAAAAAAAATGTTAAATAATTACGTATTTCTGGTGGGTGGATAATTCCTGGCGAATAATAATAGATCCGACCTATGAGTTCATTAAAAGTGTTCATTAAAAGTGTTCATTAAATAAATACACAATTTAGATATGCTCATTCATCTTATGGAACCTATATTCAGCTTGGCTGCCACGGCATGAAGAATACATCTACTTCGTGCCTTTTTAATACCTGATATATATCCATTGTTTATCTCACAACAGTTTTACATCGATTTACTTCAATTGGAATATTTATGCATTCTCTCTTCCTTCTTTTAAAGTCATTACAGCAGACGATATCAAACAGAATTTTGATTCTTAAAACAGCGATAACAATGAATGATATTTTTGTTTGATTTTACTCTAAGAATCATCGTCAACAGTGTACATGCAGTATAGAAAAAACAGAGCTAACATCTTCACTGAGATTAACAAAACGAAAAGATGACAGCGACCAGGAAGGAAAAACAAAATAAAAGGGATCCGACACAGGCAATTAATTTACAGTTAAAAGCCACGTGTTGGAGGCATATACTGTACTGTACCATTAAGGTGAAAATCAACAACAATAAAAAGAGGTACTCCATCCAGTGTGATTTGGTTTTCTACTGTAGATTCATAACCTACATATGTTCGGCGTGATAGTTGCGTTAAGCCGAGTAAATTCTACCATTTTACTCTCTATTACGGATACTGTGTACATTAAGTTATATTTATCTGTCATTGGATGGAGTACATTCATTGTTAACCTTACTTTAACGGAACTATAAAATACACACACACGCTCGCGCACAAACACACACACACACATATAAATATATATGAATCATTCTGGATATTGCATCGAAATGTTCATACGTCATTTTCATTGTTATTATTATTATAATAAAGTATTTTCAATGGATCAGTTTTGAGCTCTATTTAAAGTCGATATATATATATATATATATATATATATATATATACAAAAACTCAACTGTGAGTATTTTGCTAAGTTTGTTAACAGATGGTATATTCTTCTGCCAAATTTTTGGTATAAAAAAAATATATAAACACACACACACACACACACACAGACACACACTCACACACACACACACACACACAGACACACACTCACACACACACACACACACACACACACACACACACACACACACACATATATATATACACATATATAGATACACGCACACATATATATAGATAAATTGTTATTAATCTAAATAACTGAAGGGGTAGAGAAAGTAACGAAGTTGAAAATTCACACAAAATGAATCAGAATAAATTTGAATTTAATTATATATAAGTACACTCGACCTGTGTCACAATATATTTTCAAAAGTGTATAGCCTCAGGTGTTGTGTCACGAATTATGTCTATTGTGGCCTTTATTATAGAAAATCGCTTGTTTTTCGAATAGGGATATGTCTCAGATCGCCATCCGTTGGCATACAAATTCATTGGTCAACGTTCATGCAAATTAGCAAATGAAGTTGGAAAACGGAAAGACAGACACACACACACGCACACACGCACACACGCACACACACACGCACACGCACACACACATACACGTGCACAAACACACACACATACATACATACATACATACATACATACATACATACATATATATATATATATATATATATATATATATATATATATATATATATATATATATATATATACTCATTATGCATACGCATATGTAGATGTAGAAATCTCCTGCGTATACCCATATGCTTATATGAACTTAAGAGAAGTTTGCTAACATATATAACAACAGGGACACAAATATACCACCCACATACACACTCACGCACACATGAACACACACACACACACACATACACACACACATACACACACGAAATACATACCCAAACATACACACACACATACGCACACACACATATATATCTATATATATACCGTATACACACATAAAGAAATATAGAACTCAGAATCTCACATAGAACTAGCCAAGGAATTATACCGTGGTTATATATCACACACAATTCGCAATTACGCATGCGCAAACAGACTCACAACCACACAAACACACGCACACGCACACACTCAATACACACACACACACAAGTCACATACTTTACATACAAATATATTGTACATACTCAATCGGAAATACCGCAGCCACCTCCATACTCATGGAAGTATACAACATA
>NC_142946.1:7594246-7596746 GCF_046866305.1 Octopus bimaculoides
GTATGTATGTATGTATGTATGTATGTATGTATGTATGCATGTATGTATGCATGTATGAATGTATGTATGTTGTACATATGTATATATATATATATATATATATATATATATATATATATATATATATATATATATATATATATATATATATACATAGGCGCAGGAGTGGCTGTGTGGTAAGTAACTTGCCCACTAACCACATGGTTCCGGGTTCAGTCCCACTGCGTGGCACCTTGGGCAAGTGTATTCTACTATAGCCTCGGGCCGACCAAAGCCTTGTGAGTGGATTTGGTAGACGGAAACTGAAAGAAGCCCGTCGTATATATGTATATATATATGTATGTGTGTGTATATGTTTGTGTGTCTGCATTTGTTCCCCGTGACTTAGCGGTTCGGCAAAAGAGACCGATAGAATAAGTACTAGGCTTGCAAAGAATAGGTCCTGGAGTTGATTTCCACGACTAAAGGCGGTGCTCTAGCATGGCCGCAGTCAAATGACTGAAAAAAGTAAAAGAGTAAAAGAGTAATATATATATATATATATATATATATATATGAAAGCAACGATTTTTATAAAAACAACGCATACATTCTAAAATGCACACATCTGAGTCAGTCGCAGGTCAACCAAAATGCGGAAATATGCCGAAATTAGGTGCCAGCCCCTCTAGAGTTTTCCATATGTAGATTATTGCATGTCTCTCAGGCCTTCACTCCAGAAAGTAAAATTGCAGCTTCCGCAGCTAATCCATGTAGCTCATCCGCTGCACTGTTTGAATCATTTTAGTGTGGTGGTGTAGGATTGCCTCAAGCTCCGCTATTAGTTTGGCACTATGAGGTAACCATAACTGGGAACAGCAATCCAAGCGGCTGAGAAAAAAGGTTTTACACAGGGTCAGTTTCTTGGCCTCTTGTCTTGGAGGACCTCAGTATCCATCCTGCCATTTGTCTGCACTTTGCTACCATCTTCGTAATGTGTATATAAAATGATACATCATTGAACATATTGATCCCCAAGTCTCTCACTGCCTATGACACTGGGATTGTAGTACCTTCGGGTCCTGTATATGCAGGCTGTAGTGCATTCGTGAGTTGGTAGCGCAGTGCTTGAAATTTTCCAACATTAAACTGTATGTTATTTATTTCGGCCCACTTGTATATTGAACTCAGGTCCTGCTGTAAGCTTGCGACATCATCTTGTTTATTTTAGTACTTGTGATAATTTATATATATGTATGTATGTACACACACACACACATTAATGTTTGGTTTTGTATCAAGTTATATTACATAACAATTTGGTATTAAACAGAAGGATAACTGAATTCTTTCTTGCGGAGTAAATATTTTAGAAAACTTTTATATTTTAACACACGTTATATATATATATATATATATATATATATATATATATATATATATATATATATATATATATATATATATATATATATATATATATATATATATATATATATTCTGTAATGCGTTTGTGCACAATAATACGTTGGTACATATCCACGAATACGTACGTGTTTTGATATTATCATGTGCTTACGTGAGTGTAATAAAAGTAACGGTTACATAATACAGCCGAGGCAACAAAATGGGTGTCCGAACGACGCGCTATACAATACAAAATCAATTAGAGATACTACGAAGAATGATCATTTATATAAAACATAAAGCGATCTGAAGAAATCTTATTGGTATCACAGACATACCAAACATTATGTTTAATCATAATTGATTTATTATTGTCATCAGAGTCGTTAAAACATAAACAACGCCGTCTTTTGTTATTGATATCATTGTCTCAATCAATATATTTGTAAAGCTTGTAATAAAGAAGTTTTATAATCGAGACGTAAAACAACATCGCTTAGAACACGTGGTATTGATTAAAGTGATAAAAAAAAATAACACAAATAACGTATCACAGAGCATTAGTATATTAATATCACCATAAATATTATAAAAGTATGAAAAAGTTGCACAATGGACGGAAAAGAATCTCTATAAATTTCAGTGCTAAAGTTTAAACATATCAACATGAGTTTACACATAAAATATACAAAGAATTTTATACTATATTTTATACTATGAAACTATGGAACTGAACGTTTGCATGAAAGTTATATTTGCACGGATATAAGTTTATTGAACAATATAATGTTTTATAAAATGCTGCAGCACTTTGGATTGTGTCTTTTACTGTAGTTCCAGGCTGAGGTGTCTTGGCATCACTGCTCCTGGGCAAATCGGTACACTAGGGAATACATTATTATTTACTGACGGCAGCCCTTCAATAAATGGTCAGCGTGTCCAGGGAATAAAACTGCCCTGTTTTCAGGCCGATCAATGTTAAATGAATGAAGATTAGAAAAAAATGAACAGCTGGTAAGGGTGTGTTTATTCTCTGTGACAGCGGCTCGCAAGTATGGCAAATACAATGAATTCCAGATATTAAATAAGTACTCGTTGATTTCATCAGCTAAAA
>NC_142946.1:7599246-7606746 GCF_046866305.1 Octopus bimaculoides
AATTAAAGAGTAAAAAGAGAGTATTATTTAAAGCAGAGTTTACTCCGGTTTCTTACTCCGTTTTTTTTGTTTGTTTTTTTTTGTAATTGTGTTCTCTACAATATAAAGGGAGAATGCTTAGATTTCCTCAAAGGTACCAGGAAGAGAAGTGATGTCGTTTAACACCAGGATCGATAGATGTGGAACATGACCTGCGTTTAAAGGAAGTGAAACCGTCGGCATTTTGGTTTTTTTAGTATTCAAATATAACTTTAGAGAACAATGTTTCTTCAATTATTTTACACACATACACACACACAAACACACGCACGTACGCATACACAAACATACATACATACAAACATACATACCGTTGCTATTATGTTAAACCGTCGTATGTCAACAATTTGGCCAAATGCGTTGTTTCCGATGTTTATTTTTGCATCATCGGTAACGATGGTGACCATGGTGGTGATGGTGGTGGTGGTGATGATGATGGGGATGATGATGATGATGATGGTCATACTACTACTACTACTACTACTACTACTACTACTACTACTACTACTAATGCTGCTGCTGCTGCTGCTGCTACTACTACTACTACTACTACTACTACTACTACTACTACTACTACTACTACTACTACTGTCGGTAGCGTTTCTACCGCTGCTGCTTACCTATCATTATATTTTCTCTTGGCCTCTCACGAACACACTCAACTCTACTGTCTATATTTACAACTATAATGCACTAACGATAGGTAGGTAACTTAGCAAGAAAAGAGTCGAAAAGATAAATAAAACGGGAAACACCTCACACACACCAAAAAAAAAAAACGGTTTGATAATTATTGTTCTATGTAGTAGAATGGCACGTGTTTATGCGTCTGGAATACAATAACTTCATCAGTATTTCGAAACTGAAGCGCAAAAATCACTGCAGTTTCCATTTAATATTCTGTTGTGTATAAAATGTGGCAAAATGGGAGAATCGTTACAACGCCGGATGAAATGCTGAGCAGCATTTCGTTCGTCTTTACGTTTTGTGTTCAAGTTCTGTCGTGGTCGATTTTGCCTTTTATTGGTTTCAGGGTCGGTGAAATAAGTACCTGTTAAAAATTGGGGTCGATGTTATCAACTTAACCCCTTCCTTGAGATTGCAGGTCTTGTACCAAAATTTGAAACACGTACCAAGGGACAGTTGGTGTGGCTAAACAAGGAGATGGATTAATCCAACCGCTAGAAAAGCCCCATAAATCCTTAGGAAATCTCAATTCAGTTTCTGCTAAACCAAATTTCACTCACGAGTTTTTGGACGGTTCTCAGTTTTGGCAGAAGATACTTGCCGAAGGGACCATGCTCTGGGATTGATCCCGATGCACATAGGTGCCAAACAAACCAATTTTCGAAACCTATAGTTTAAACGTTTAACCAAAATAAGTCCCTAGCCATCAGTGTGAATGTGTTTTGTGACTACGAACAAATGTCGGTTATGTGAGAAATTTTACACCAGTTACATACTTTTGTCGCCTCTAATACTGATTGAGACATCATATTGGTGTTAATTTAGGTTTTACACCTTCCTAAGCTACAACAGCTTCTTTTTCAATGTAATAATCTGATTGGATATCACCGATTGTATCAAATAAACAAGATTTATTTTTTTATTATTCGTCTTCAACGTCAAAACAACTTAACATCGATTTTATTTCATTTAGCACATGGCCTCTTATTTACAGAAAACAAACATGGGATATTGCATTTTCTTTCTTTTTTCTTTGCATTTGCTTTTGAGAGATTCTTGATATCAAATCGTTCGTTGAAACACGTCATTGTATCTTCGAAGAGACGTCGTCTTTTATCAACCGAATTAAAATAAAATTCTACCGTATAAAACAATCGGTTATAGAGACAAGTCGTTCAATGCTTAGTAGTTAACGTTCGACTTTCAACACTCAACAATGTATGGTTAATAATTCATTGTGATAAGCGCAGTAGAAAGCGGCGAGCTGATAGAATCGTTAGCACACCAGGCGAAATGCTTAACGGCATTTCGTCTGCTTCTACGTTCTGAGTTCAAATTCCGCCGAGGTCGACTTTGCCCTTCATCCTTTTGGAGACGATGAAATAAGTACAATTTTCGAGGCCTTGTGCCTAGAGTAGAAATAATTGTGTTAAGGGCAGTAGAGATAGTCCAAGGAAATATATATACCCGATCAGTAGAGTCACCTTCGACCCAACAACACATGCAGGATGTAACTCATGGGAGGAAGAGAGGACTGCACCAGCAACCAGCTGATGCTGAATCACAGCTGCCAAGACTGAAGCAACGTGAAATGAAAAGCTTAATCCAGGAACACAAAGTGTTACCTAAACTAGAAATCAAACCCATCACGTTATGGTTATGAGTCAACTGTCCTAACTATTAAGCCACAAACCTTCACAGTTGGCCCATAATCAATGTTGATCGAGGCGACTAACTATAAAATGAATTCCAAACATAGTCTTTTGGTTCTATCTAGTTCGGGTTCTATCTAAGATTAAATTACCAAAGGTAGTCTGAGACGGTTTTCATGATTTCCTCCATTAATGCCTATGTGGATGTTGTTGTTGTTATTGTTTGGCATCCTAACCCACGACATCAAGCAGACATAACGTCAAAGTCATTCCAGCAGCAACCAGCTAATCATTTACTTTACTTTCAGTCATAGTATATCTAGAACTACAAATCTAATAACTTTTATCCTAAATAAGAGCTGGAGCGACTATGTAAAGGCTCGGAGGTTAACACATTAGACTTTTATTATATAAGATCTCTTACACATCGAGGGAACCTGTACGTAAAGGTTTCCTCATTGACTCATAGCAAAAACATGTAGCGTATTATACTGTTGATTTAGCTGAATATATCGATCTTTGTTTATATTGGCCTTGCATTGAATTGCAGTTGCATAAGTGGTGCTAAAGAAAAAAACTACAATAATTTGTTTCGAAACTTGTAAAACATTTTATTGAATTATATATTTTCTGGTTGATTCTTGACTTGTAGTTATTTAAGGGAATGTAGGTTAACCTTATTAAAGCAAATCTTATTATTACAAAGAACAAATCAAGGAACTGACTTGAGAGAGTTCATATACGAAGAGGTGATATTGATAACAGATGTTTGGCTTCTTCATTGGCCTGTGTTAAAAGGTGGGTGGTACTCTGTATCGATGAATTATTTGAATATATTGATCTTTAGCATATATTTGTCTTGCATTGACTTTAACTTGCATAAATTTCAGAATATTTAGAATAGTGCCCAGAAAATATCCGCAATATTTAGTTCTGAATCTAGCAAAACGCTAATTGATTTATAAAGTTTCTCAATTTATATAGTTTCTCAATGATTATAAACTTGTCGTTATTTCAGAGAGGTTAGTTAGCGTTAATAGCACGGAACGGCACGATAAGATGAGCCGAGAAAGGTGAAATATACTGCGGTATTGTTGATAATAGCTGCGTGTCATAACACATATTTCCACATCAATTTAGCGAGAGAGGCATATATGTTGTCGTTAGTCCATCTACAAATAGCTAGCTCATATTATCATTTCGTTTCGCGCGTTATCCTTTTTATAAAACCCTGCAGTATTTAACACAGAAAACACGGGTTGGTATAAAACAATTGTTAAATAAACTATGCTTTGGAAAAAGATGATTTTCCGCCCGGAATAACTTGACCAGTGAGAACCCTTGGTGTAATTGGCAACACCAATTTATTCATAGCTAGGATCTTCAGCCCAATGTCAATTTCATTGACTAAAAATGGGGAAACCCTCATCTGCATTCAAAATTGAAATTGGTCAGCTGGTGAAATCCCTAAAAATCCATACAAAACAAACTGTTTAAACCTTCAGACTAACACATTAATTTAACATAAGTTACATGTGTATAATTTGTAAAATTCGGAAATCCTTGTTCTTCTCAACACAGATGTCACCGCACAGGTCTTCATGCATGAAAAATTTCCCCTAGCTCATAAAAGGCTTCTCACACATCATTGACCGTTGACTGAACACTATTCAATTTTTTTTCTCCGTGTTTTTCTCCTTGTCTCCGTATTCTTTCTGTTGAAGAGCGTAGCTCGAAACGTCAAAGACTTTCCGTATTCCCGAGCGTCATACTAATACATCCTTTTGTTATTTACACCACCTGTCCTCGTCTGTTGTTGTTTTTTCGTACATTCTCCCATATATACATACATATATATATATATATATATATATATATATATATATATATATATATATATATATATATATATATATATATATGTGTGTGTGTGTGTGTATAGATTGATAGATATGTAGGTAGGCATGTGTGTGCGTGCATGTATGAGTATGTGTGCGTATATGTTTATGTTCGCCAATGAATGCTGGTGAGAAGATTTGAACGTCGACAACAAAAGCCATAGAAACCGATCTTATTTAAACAAAGCTTATTGCGATAAAATCTTTCTAAACAAAATCACAGATACTTCATTTCCGGTCGAACCGTCCGAAATGCAATGAATCAATCAGCCAATGGTCCATTTGAAGATTTGTAAATGGAATTTGTGAATGGAAAATAAAATGGAAAATAAAATGAATAAAAGAAACAAAGAATGAATAGCTATAGGATGATCTTCCTTCACTTTGGTATTTGTAACTCTCTTAAGAGAATATCTGTCGTCTTTTGATGACAAGAAAGAAAAGTCGAGTCAGCCAGTGAAATATCAACACTATCGAAGTTATTCTATTCAGAAGTTTTGAAGATCAAATCCAACACATATTAAAGCCGATAACTCAACATAAATAAACAAAAAAAAAAAAAAGACAGAACACAGACAAAAACAAAAGGAAAGCAAGTAATACATTAGATAAGATTGTTCAAGTTATGAAATGAAGCTCAGGTCACAAGCACAATTCATAACAAATTTGTTGATCAGATTTAACTGTGGGCCGCCTAGTTCAGAGTTGAATTGAGGTTAAATAGCACCGTACAAAGCAATCTCGATGTACAATGCTTAGAAATCGATACGCAGCGTAAAAGAATTATAGAAAGGAAATTAAAACGACAAACAATGCAGACATTTTAAAAGAAAAAAATATTATTTTTCTTTAAAAAGAAGATGGAGTTATGTAACAAGATAGCAATACATTTTAGCGGTTACGAAAATAAATTTCGAAATAAGCTAATAAAGTATAGATTTTTCAGCTCCGATATAAACACTATAAACATGTATCCGTGGTTGTGTGAGCGTGGGTACTGTACATACACTGATATATATATATATATATATACACATATATATATACGCGCGCGCGTGTGTGTGTATGTATATGTGTGTATATGCACACATATATATGTACAGATATAGCCATATGTATACATACACAAGCACAAAATATACATGTGTTTATGTACATGTACAAATATATATATATATATATGTATACACGCAGACTGTCATAAATGCACACATACATACATACACACATATACACACGCACAAACACATGCTGACATAGATATGCATGTATCTCTCCATGCAGAGGTCTACAAAAGTGGCTCGTTCGTTGTTATTGTTCTGTGTGGTATTTGTAAAACATTGATGCATAAGTTATAAGTTGTGTAGAAAAATGAGAGGCAGAGATAGAAGAAAGGTTTATTTTGTTCACGTATATAATACATGTATACATGTATGTATGTATATGTGTGTGTATGTGCGTGTGCGTGTGTGTGTATATATATATATAATATATATATATATATATATATATATATATATATATATATATATATAATATATATATATAAATATATAATATATATATGTATATTATATGTATATATATATATATATATATATATATATATATATATATATATATATATATATATATATATATGTATATATATATATATATATATATATATATATATATATATACAATGATATATATAAAAATATATATATAGAAATAAATAAATAAATGAATATGTATATATATATAACATATATGTGGATATATATAATATATAATATATATATATATATGCATGTATACGTACGTATATGTATACACACATGTATACGTATATATATATTGATATGTAGAGTATATATATAATGAATATATATATTTATATATATATATATATATATATATATATATATATATACAATGAATATATATGTATATATATATATATATATATATATACAATGAATATATATGTATATATATATATATATATATATATGTGTGTGTGTGTTTGATTATGGTTAGAGATATATACATACATGCATATATATGAGTGTATATGTGTGCATGCTTATACTGCTATAAACATGCAAACACTAAAGTCCACGCAGACATACATATAAAAAAAAACACAATGCAAACGAACATACGCGGCTATATACATGGCCATGCATACAGAAAGCCGTATAGCGAATTCATGAAGTTGTCTTACTTTTCTCTATGACGTACAAAGAATTCTGAGGTATTTCCTTTTATCCCATGTGGTTTGAAGTGTTGGTGCAGACCAAAATGTAATCTCAAGACTAGTGGTGAAAGCAATTTCTTTTTTGCTTTTGCCCAATCAGGTGCCTTTTCAACTGCCTCACTACAAACACAGACACATATAAACACACGAACACACACACACACGCACAAATAATTACACAGAACAAATACATACACACATTTTCCCCACGTACTCAAAAATATGAACGCACATAGGTACACAGGCACACATGCAAACACACACGCACACACACACATTCACACTCACACGTACCTCATCAACTTATCCAGCAGTCGCCTTACTATATATATATATATATATATATATATATATATATGTATGTGTGTGTGTGTGTGTGTATCTGTGTGAGTGTCTTTGTGTATTTATATAAATGCATGTATATATATAATGAATACATATACATCTGGATATGTGCTTGTGGGTGTATATATATATATATGTATATGTATATGTATATATATATATATATATATATATATATATATATATATATATATATATATATATATATATATATATATATATATATATATATATATATATATATATATGTATATATATATATGTATATATATATATATATATATATACATATATGTATGTATTTTTATATGTATGCGTATACATGCCTCTCTCTCTCCCTCTCTGTCTATATATATATATATATATATATATATATATATATATATATACATATATATGTGTGTGCGTGTTTGTGAGTGTGTGTGTGTGTGCAGTCATGTGCCGTTACCCCACATACACAGACAAACACAGATACCCAAACACATACACACACCACACGTTCAGCTTCTTATTTTGCCGAATACCGAAATCTATTAAAACATCTGAATTTTTTTTCTTCTTTTTATAAACAAACTGCTTTTAACAAACTTCTCATAGAATGCGACAGACGAGTAAAATAGCGTAAGGGTAGGGTGGG
>NC_142946.1:7611746-7614246 GCF_046866305.1 Octopus bimaculoides
AGAGTATGTCAAGACGAACAAGCTGAAGTCGATTAGTCAAAACGGACGGAAGAGGCAGCATAATTTGTTGGATCCAGCATGGTTTTTTTTACAACAGTGTGTGATATTTTAGCTTCAAGCGGATTGTTACAGTGCATTATACTACATACGTGTGCATTAGTCTGGATATATGTCTCCTTTCACTTCTTAGAATATATATATATATATGAATTAAATAGACGCAAGGGAAGGCAAACTATACAAGTTTAAGTCAGATTAAGTCGGCTGTTATGCACGCACGTATATATATATATATATATATATATATATATATATATATATATATATATATATATATATATATATATATATATATATATATATATATATATATATATATATATATATATATATATATATATATATATATATATATATATATATATATATATATATATATATATATATATATATATATATATATATATATATATATATATATATATATATATGTATGTATGTATGTATATACACGTTATTATGTGTTTTGCATGGGGCGGCGAGCTGGCAGAATCATTAGCACGCCGGAAAAAAATGCTTAGCATAGGTCGTCCATTCTTACGTGGTGAGTTCACATGCTGTTGTGGTGAATTTTGCTTTTTATTCTCTCGGGGTCGGGTCCTGGAAATCGACCAATTCTTCCCCAACCACCAACACCCCAAAACTGTTAGCTCTGTACCAAAATGGCAAACCAACATGCCTACATGTGTCTGTTTGTATACGCCTGTGTGTGTGTATATGTATATACATACACATATATATATATATATATATATATATATATTTATATATGTATGTATGATGATTCTGCCAGCTCGCTATATCAAATATAAACAGATCAAAATGTGTATTTACATAGATACATATAAACTTATGTATGTATATAAATGGACAAACACGTATATATCTAAATGACTCTCTCTTTCTATCTATCTATATATCTATCTGTCTATCTATCTATGTGTGTGTGTGGGCACAATCATCATATATGGATTGTTGAAACAATAAATAAGTTTTTCAAATGAAATAGCTCCCAGTAGTAAATGGGAATTCCGATGATATCGAGGTGACACGGATCAGCTGCGGATGTAGTTGACTGTGCATATACACTCCTGGCAATTCAATAGATAACATAATTCCAGTATTTTTTCTCGTATATATCGGATAATTTCTCTCAGCATCCCGTAATATTTGCCAAAAATATTCTTCTTAGAAACATTAACGCATTTCACATTATGTAGTTGTATTTGGCTGACATACTCGTCTACTCTGTGTTAGTATTAATACTACTGATGTAGCTTTTGTTACTACTACTACTACTACGACTACTACTACTACTACTACTACTACTACTACTACTACTACTACTAACATAACATAGTTCTTACCACTATTTGTTGGCTGACATGTATGCACGAATGTGTGGTGTATGTGTGTGTGTGTGAGAGGGAGAGCATGTGTGTGTGTGTGAGAGGGAGAGCATGTGTGTGTGTGTGAGAGGGAGAGCATGTGTGTGTATGTGTGTAGTTATCCATGCACACACACATGTCTATATATAAACATATGTATATATGTATATGTATATATATATATGTATATATATATGTGTATATATATATTTATATATATATATAATGTATATATGCATGTATATATATATATTTATATATATATATACACACATACATATGTATAAGTATATATATACATACATACATTGACACATACATACACACACACACACACACACACACACACACACATATATATATATATATATATATATGCATGCATATATGTACGTATCTATCTGTTTGCCTGCCTGTCTTTCCTTCCTCCCTTCTTTATTTCTTTCTTTCGTTCTATCTTTCTTTGTATCTCTATCTCTGAGTGTTTGTATATGTATACACACACATGCATACATACATATATATGGAAAGATATATACACTCATTGTCACTTTATATATCAACACAACACCAAACTAACTGAAGCGGTACTATATCTATCTATCTATCTATCTATCTATCTATCTATCTATCTATCTATCTATCTATCTATCTATCTATCTATCTATCTATCTATTTACGTACCTACCGACCTACCTAAACATACGCATATATGTACACATGTACACATAAACGGATATAACCTTGTATTAGCAAGGATTTCTCATTCTTCCATGTTTACCTATCCAGTAAAAAGCATAAATTTTCTCTGCCAAATCTCTTATTTATTCACTTTCATCTCGTTGACTGTTGAGTCGAATTCCTGTTTTAAAACAACACAACGCAACACCTCAGCTAACCACATTTATAAACGGAAGTTCATATCCGCCATTTTGTCTTCTTTGACTTTTCCATTAATACGTTTGTTTAGCATCTTACAACGAACCTAATTTTCTATGTCAATTCCTCGCTTGCTATTCTTTCGGATTTTGTTACAGCTAATATTGGTATTA
>NC_142946.1:7619246-7631746 GCF_046866305.1 Octopus bimaculoides
AAATCTGTACATGTGTTTGTGTGTGTATGTATGCATCAATTTATATGTATGTACACACACACACACACACACACACACACACACACACACACACACACACACACACACAAACACGCATGCACATACGCACTCACACACACATACATATAAATATCCAATATAAAAGTACTCCATACTTCGCATAGCGCTTATGGTTTCCTTACCAAGTTGTACAATTTTTTCTTCTTATTCTTTGAATAAAACTAAATTTTTCGGTGCAGCCACTTTATAAGGTATCGGATTCTGCAATACGTATTCTGCCTATGATGACCGTGGTTGTGACATATATGAGTTTCATGTATTCGCTGTTTCTGCGTTTTTTCACCTTTTACTTAAGCCATATAATAATGGTTGAGCAGAAAAATTGTTGAAGAAAATACTCGAAGATTACGATATCAAGGGTACTGTCAGAATTTTTCATATTTCTATGAAGAATATTACATTAAATTGCTCACATTTCTTATTTCGCATCTTCTGTTCTCTAATTATAAATCGGTGTGAATAGTGAATCAGTGTGGGTAATTGAAGCCGTGAAAGTAGGACGGCCAGTTCGATTATTCCGTCGTTCCGTCATCCCGTCATAACGTTGTTGGTTATTCTGCTTCAATGACTCGTGTTCATTTACTCGGCGAGAAAGATATCAAGTAACTGGTTTTCGTGGACAATCAGCCCTTTAAGACGAGTATAACGAAACAACACTAACGCAATATTGAAAATAAATTAAGAGAGAATACTGATCAATATATGAACACACCCTCAATATAACCCTGTAGTAATACATGTATAGATACACTCACACACACACACACACACGCACGCACTCGCACACGCGCACACACACATATGCTAGCCTAAGAACCCGGCGTTGTTCGGAAGTTTGAAGAATGTTAAAGGAAATAAATATATTTATTCTGATAAAAAAAAACATATTTTCAGAAAAATCACATCAGACGCCGTGAGTATAAACAAAGTTATTAAAACGGATCCTGAAATCGATCACAGCTTAATTCTGTAGATCGATCAGGTTAGTAAAGTTTTAAAGTTTTTGGTGACAACATATTATCTCTTATAATTAAATATTGAAAAAGCGAGAAAAAATGTCACCCTCTCTTTTGTAGGGTGCACTACATCGTCGCTAACAATTTCCAATGTCTAATACGTAAATGTACGACCTTTAGGCCTTTATGAAGGGTGAGTAATAGGAAGGTTAAGGGGGGGGGTACTCGGGAGAGGGGTGGGGAGTTTGGAAGGGTAGGGGAGAGGTTTATCAACCCCCTTCCCCTTTAGCCGGTGGTATAATTGAAAAGGGTATAGGGAACGGTATAGAAGGGGGCCGCAGGGAAGGGAGGCGTCGCCCCCACTTTTGCCGGCTAGTATTTAATGTTAGTTATCAGCATATCAGCATACAATATTTTAAAATCTCTATCCAAGTATAATTACTCACATCTGATTTAAAATAGAAATATCAAGTGTTAATAAATCAAATTGCTCCAAGAATATTAAAAATACGTAATGCAATTCATCAACATTTATCATTTTTCAATCGATATCCAAGAATAGATACACACATTGGATTTAAATATGAAATATCGAGTGCTAATAAGTCGAGTTGTTCCCAAAATATCCAAAATATGTATCCAAAGTTTATCAAGATATAACATTTTCTAATCCCTATCCAAGTAGAAATCGTCACGTCGGATTTAAATATTAATATCGAGTGTACACTAGCTAATCTTATTAGGTCCATTCTACGAACAGTTATTTGAATAACTGATGTCGATATCTCTAACTAATGTCACGGGAATATAGAACTTTAAAATTTATAAAGTTTATCGCATAAATCGAATGATATCCTACAGTGTATATTGCCTAAAGGACGACCGAACAAATGAAGGCCTTATATCAATGTAATAAGAGTTTTCAAAGAGCGTGCGTCCGTATGAAGTCCTTTCGTTATTTAGAAACCTTACTGTTTCTCTTTCTTCTGAAAATTACATAAGTTGTGTGTAACATCGAATTTTAAGCTTTACATTATAGTAAATTCAATACCTCGCAGAGGCCTCCTGCGATGGCAGGGGTTGCAGGGGCCCAGCGCCGGCATTGGTGTAAACAGACTTATGGCTTCGAGTTACAGTTAGGTTTAATATTTAGCGAATATGGTGTTATTGTAAACATCTACCAAATTTTTATGCAGTCACGATTATGTTTATTGGCAACCAACATTTGCGTGAAAGTTTTGGTGCGAATGCACGCGCGACAGTCTGATTCAGAAAAGTACTTCTTCTATACCTTGATGGCAATTCATTGGATTAATCCCAACAAAACACTACAAGTTTAGTCACTGGCTCAGCACCTATGTTTGTGTACTTCATTCTAAAATAGTAAAAACTTTAACACATCTCCAAAATGAGACATATAATCTAGATCTTCCTATCTCATTCTAACATGGTAAATGATACTTCCTATCGGTGATAACCAGTCCGATATGGTATGTACGTACGTACGTACGTACGTACGTATGTATGTATGTATGTATGTATGTATGTATGTATGTATGCATGCATGCATGCATATATATGTACATATATGTATGTTTATATGTATGTATGTATGTATCTATCTCTGTATACACACATGTGTATGTGCCTGTGTATATATGTATATATATATATACACACATATTTGCTTATATATGTTCATAGATACATTACTAGAAGCATAATTCGGTTTATTGTACTTGTGTGGTGATATTTTTACAAACATTTATTCATTTACTTTTTGTATCCATAAAAATAAAGAAAATGAACGAATAAAAAACAAAATATTCTTCATATAAATACAACGGTTCTTCCGCGTATTATACGCTCGGTCAACGTTTTTCAACGGTAATGTATGCTAATAGACTGCAAAGGCAACTACGGGAACGCACAGGCTCATACAACACATACATAACTCTCCTCGTCATCATAGCCACAAGCAATCCCCTATAGATATATATAGCTGAGGAGATGGCACACGGTGACAATATGGCTGTTCTTGAAGTTTAAATTTATTGACAAAGTGCGGCGAAAATCCAATATCTTCAGGAGGAGGCCATAAACATTCTGCGAAATATGGAAAGCATATTCTCCGGTCGTGGAAATCTCGTACACATATATACGTGCACGCGCGCGTGTATAAATAAATATTATACGTATATATGTGTGTATATATATATTTATATATAAATATATATATAAATATATAAATACATACATATATATATATATATATATATATATATATATATATATATATATATATATATATATATATATATATATTTATTCATATATATATGTGTGTGTGTATATATATACATATACATATATACATGCGTATACACATTTATACTTATATCTCTCTATCTCTCTCTTTGTCTATCTATCTATCTATCTATCTATCTATCTATCTATCTATCTATCTATCTATCTATCTATCTATATGTATACATATGTTTACATATATATACATGCACATACATATATGCATGTACATATATACACATTACAAGATATATATATATATATGTTATATACATATATATGTGTATATAGATATATATCTATGTATGTGTGTGTATATGTATCAATATATACATACATATATATATACATATACGCATATATAAGTGTGCATATGCATGTATGTATATATATATATGTATGTATGTATGTCTATTTTATAAATATATATGTGTATATATATATATATATATATATATATATATATATATATATATATATATATATATATATATATATATATATATGTATGTATACATATTTATCTATCTATATATATGTAAGTATATATAGATACACATACACTTACATGTACAGCACATATGTATATATTTTCTTTGAAAGTTCATGCAGCAATGTTAAATGGAATCTAATTAAGTCTCTGATTTACCTGCTGCTGGTCGAGCGGTGGCTGGCGGAAAGGATATGGTGCGAAATCTCCTAAAAATTTTGCTCACATCAACTAAACGGTCTCAGTTAATTCAGCGGAAAACACATCTCCATATCTTGGAGTATAGATAATAATGTTAATAATAATAATAATAATAATGATAATGATAATGATAATAATAATAATAATAATATAAATTTTTCTTTTTAATGCCTTTATTTCTTTAAGCACATCAACACATTTATTACTCTCTGCAAGTACGTTTAACCTTTTATATTCAGAATTATTATTAATTTCACTGTTTATAGATTTTACCTACTTTCTCGTTCATTTAAGTTCTACACACTGCGTCAAGAGCTTGTTCGTTCACTTTAATTTCTTCACCCAGATTACTATACGTAGTTCAATTATTCGTTTTTTTTAAAAAAAAATTAGTTATAAGAAAATTGACTTTTTCGACTTCAAATGTGATAACACTTTAGTAGGAGGTGCAAAAGTTAATCAAGCATTTCCTGTGGGCGAGTGACTGAGGAAAGGTTGACAGCTATACATATACAGTCGATCGAACAATTCAGTTATGTGTCTAAAAGCTAGAAAAAACACTGTCAGTATTTTCACAGCTGAGATTTCTGGATAAAAGTCAAATAATGTATGTTTGTTTTTTTTCCTCATTACTATTAATGGCTTAATGATGTATATTATATTATTTAGCCTTCGGATGTATTGATTAAACTTCATGAAATCTCAATTTAATAATTATGCCTGACATATATACAGCTATGGCAGGACATTCAAGTTTATCATTGATAAAGCAGACGGTAATTATACACACACATTCGGAAGCATATACACACACTGATATGTATATAGAAAAATATGAGTGTGTTCCATTATTCTTTTAATTGTAGAAGTCATTTGACTGCGGCCATGCTGGAGCACTGCCTTCAAGGATTTTCAGTCGAAAAAATCGGCCCCAGAATTTATTCTTTCTCAGTTTGAAACTTATTCTATCGGTCGAACTTTTGTCGAACCGCTAGTTACGGGGACATAAACACACCAGCATCAATTGTCATGCAATGGCAGGGGGACAAACACAGGCACACATAAATACATCCCCCACACAAGCCCGCCCCACGTCTCTCGGTTTCCGTCTGCCAAATCCACTTGCAACTGCTTGGTCGGCCGGAGACTATAGAATACACTTGCTCAAGTGCCGCGCAGTAGGACTGAACCCGGAACCATGTGGTTGAGAATCACGGTTCCTATCACAAAGTCACGCCTAAGTATATATATATATATATATATATATATATATATATATATATATATGTGTGTGTGTGTGTGTGTGTGTGTGTTGTATAAAAGATCGTGGGATCTGTAATACGTAAGAGAGAGATTGAGAGATAGTTACATATGTATGTCATTGTTCAGTTTTATTTCAAGATTTCTTGCCAATGGAGAAAGAACCGGTTTCTAACCTAGATCCATGGCTCCTTCAGTCGAATTTCAACATCAACAACAGCGTATTTTTGTATGCATGTATGTATGTATGTATACAGGTTTGTATGGTTTGTTTTATGTATGTATTCGCAAGCATATAGTTCCATTTCCAGACATGCTCATATATATTTAACTGATAAACGTCTGGAAAGTTTCACCGATTTTTATAGTTCCAGTGATGGATTGGATCTGTAGTCTTCGAATTAGCTTTCTCCTTTCTGGTTTTGAGACACCTAACTTCTTTATATATGTACGTATGTATGTATACATGGATGTATCTGACTGTCTATCTATAGAAACATGTGTCTGTGTATTGTGCATGCGATTGTAAGTGTAGTGTGTGTGCTCGTGTTTATGCACGGAAACTCACAAACAAAAAGAACATAAAGATAGAAATACAAGAAATAAAACCCTTCAACATTTATAAATATACATCAACACATTCAGTGTAGAGAAATGAATACAAATCATGGAAAAAGAAACGCTAAAACAATTTTTTTTCTTTCTGAAGTTCCATGTAAATTAAAGCTTAGCATATTTTTTTAAAGTTTTGAAATTTCGCAGAATATGTAGATTTAAGGGACACGTTAATGGCCGAATATTGCTGCAGTTTCTACATACACACCGAGACTCATTCAAATACACACACACTTATACATACAGGCTCACTCATATACATACAGGCTCACTCATATACATACAGGCTCACTCATATACATACAGGCTCACTCATATACATACAGGCACGCTCTCAATATTGAATGTAAAGTTGTTATTCCTAAATCTGTATATATCTATCTGTGCGTACATATATATATATATATATATATATGTGTGTGTGTGTGTGTGTGTGTGTGTGTGTGTGTGCTTAAGAGTGTGAAAAGACAGACCGAGCAAGAATCATAACTCGATAGATATCTCTGTACAAACTCAAGCACGCACACACACACACACACACACACACAAACACACACACACATACACACACATACACACACATGCATACACAGGCAAATATATATATATATATATATATATATATATATATATATATATATATATATATGCATATACATACACACGTCAGTGGTCGTATTATCGAGTATGCAAGAAGATAAGTTGTACACAACGCTTTTGTTATTGAGGCGAAGCATTTTTTTCAAAGTATGGAAATCATATTCGTTACGCTGACATTAAACAGTTAACACTTACGAATCGCAGTATACACAAGTTCTGTTGATAATGTAAAATAGATAACTATTATTCGAGGAAAGAAATATGATTATAAGGTAACATTTTGTCTTGTAGAAAATTCAGACTAAAGCGAACATTTTTAATCTAGAAGTAAATTTGGATATCCACTACGGCTCCACGTGTCTTTTATCTTTTGAATGTATATGTTCAACTTACACAGAAGTAGGTCTAGATATCTGGCTTTGAGAAGGCAGTCATTAGGCATCTTGTCTTATATATTGTAACTATGTAATTTTGATATAGAAGTTACTTTTGATTATTCTTTGTAGTGTATCTATAAAATTACACACGCACACCCACACACAAACCCACACACACACATACACACACACACACGCACGCACACACACACACACACACACATATATATATACATGCTGTATATATTTATGTATATCTGAATGCATATACATGCGCATAGATGTATATGTATCTATGTAGATATGTATATATATATCTATGCATGTACAGTACGTTTATACACATATTTACATACGTGTATTCATACATGTACATGTATATATATATATATATCTGCCTCATCAGCACATCACAGCACCACACCACCACACCACAACACACCACACATCACCACATGCCAGACCACAGCACCACACCACCTTATGCCACACCACATCACACCACCCCCACACACTAACACTGACCACTTCCCAGCACCAACATCATAGCTTCTTTGGCATTTATTTGAATGTCCTTCCAAGGTCCCCTCTTCGTGCAACTGGGCACCATTCTACCACAGGGTTAATTATTCAAGCTGTCGCTACGACATATTTTCTTGTCGACGTGCTGAAACGATGTGATATATTGAAGCACACAACGCAACGCCTGTTTCCAGAATCGAACACAGGATGTAACGGTGGCAAGAAAATATCCTCACCAATTAACAACATGAGATGGTTTATCTTGGTCAGCTAATGAAGAAATGAATACAGTAACACATGTTAATAAATTATATTCTAACGACTACATATTCTAACAGTACAGTAAATATTCAGAACATTCCCTAGTAGGATATTTGAGAGTCAAAATTACTCTGGGTCCAGGGAACGACATACTGTTAGTAACAAGATATGAAAAGACGAACACCATGCTGGTTGTCTGTGCATATCATTTTCCACGATGCAGCTGTCATAAGTTGTTAATATTACTTTAGTATTATTAATATCCTGTAACTGTGAAGATTACTAAATACACAACATATTAAATATTTTCTAGTTCTTAGCTGAAATAATTGTACAACATTTAGACAGCTAATTCATCTATGAAAATCCTCAACTTTACACTATTTATTTTTCAATCGCTATAAGCATTTCTATTAGATAAATCAATATCACGTATGTATGTATATATGTATGTATGTGGTTGTATGTATACATATGCATATGTATATGTATATATATATATATATATATATATATATATATATATATATATATGTATATATATATATATATATATATATATATATATATATATATATATATATATATATATATATATATATATATATATATATATATATATATATATATATATATAAAGCTAGATAGATAGGTAGATAAACGCATTCATATACATAAATATTTATGTATTTATATGTATATATATGTGTGTGCGTCTGTGTATGAGTGTGTGTATACATACATATACTCTCTCATCACACACATACATATATGTATAGAGACACATACAAATAGAGAAGGGAAGGGATTGTTAGATATAGAGATAAATTTTAAAACAGATTCTATTGAACAAAAAGTATTAATATTGCTAGACGTACTTTAATATTGATAGACATACATTGCCAAATCTATGCCTCGTCACTTTGTTAGCGAAACCCGAAAAATTCACTAATTAGAGCAAGATTAGCGCGTAAAGACCAGACACCGCAATGGCTGCCAAAACCTAATTATATTTGCGACGTGACTTTAAATGTTTGAAATCTAAGCGAATTAATACACTATTTTTTTTAAAATTTGATATCTCTGTTCCGTGACGATTGCTATGATGCTTATGACATTTTATGAAGCATATATAATATAATGATAATAACAAAGAGAAATAAATATATATTTAGTAATTATTTATATAAGCATGTATATAAATATGTAAAGGTATGTGAGTGCGCGTATGCAAATATATATGACTGTGTGTTTGCGATATGTACTGTGCATTACACATGTCTATTTACTTAGATATGTGTATAAGTATATATGAATATCTATATATACATAGATGCATGCATACATCGATACATTCACACACATGCATGTATATATATATATATATATATATATATATATATATATATATATATATATGTGTGTGTGTGTGTGTGTGTGTGTGTGTGTATATGTATATATCGTATCATATATGTAAATATTCGTATTTATGTTTACTCATATGTATGCATCTCTCCATCTATCTCTCCATCTATCTATCTATCTATCTATCTATCTATCTATCTATCTATCTATCTATCTATCTATCTATCTATCTATCTATTTGTCTGTCTGTTTGTATGTATGTATGTATGTATGTCTATCTATTTGTCAATCTATCTATCTATTTATCTATCTTCTCGTCTATCTATCATTCTATCTGTCTCTCTTTATATATATATACAGAGGGAGAGAGGGGGAGGGAGAAGGAGAGAGAGACAGAGAGATGAGGTAGACAGATACATACACACATACACACATGCACGCATACATGTGTGTGTGTGTGTGTTGTGTGTTTATGTGCGTGTATATATATATATATATATATATATATATATATATATATATATATATATATATATATATATATATATATATACATGCATACTCACAATTTCAAACTACATTACTGCTAATAGAATATTCCAATTTCCTGATGGCTTCCTTCGAACTCCTGTTCGTATTCCTCGAATACTATTTGATTTTTGTAATCTTCTAGATTATGAACATGATATGAGTGCCAGCTCGTAGTGCCAGCTCGTAGTGCCAGTCACATATCATAGCATTTAAAATGGAGACTATTTGTTTGGTTAAAGAAATATACCATTTTAGGAAGTATATATAATATTAAATGTAACAAACAGAAATAAATATATATTTAGTACTTATGCCACAAAATACAGACATTTCCTCTTATATAATTTCTGCTCTGATAGAGTTTTAAAGATTTTTGTTTGCAATTGTTAATCTTAATATAATCTGGAATTAGATAATTCTGACATTAGATAATTGTTGGTGTGAAATTGTCGGAATTTCGAACTTCAGAGAAATCAATTTCCTTACCAGATATTGAACAGGTATATTCTTACGAAAGTGCTGCCACTGCTTGTTTGATAATGGGTTTTCTTTCAAGATATTTTATTTATATAATCGAGAACCAGACAGAATAATCTCTTATGAAATCATCAGTCCTGTTGCATTTTCTTCATTGATTTTTTTTTCCAGTTAGAGAAACTAATAGATTAAGGCAATGCAACATATGAAAGTAGATGCAAAGAACATACACTAGCAGCTACGCACACATATATTTGTATAAGTGCGCGTGTGCGTGTGAGTATATGGGTGTGGGGGAGATGAGTGTGCATATGTTCGTGTATGTATATGCATGTGTGTGTTTACCAAAAACGACACACTACATATCGCACCAAACGCAGTTTATAACTTTTTAAAGCTGGGGCTGGATTCTCCTTTTTCATTCGGTGGTAACAAATGTCGTTGGATCTTATCTAACATCATTTTAAAATAGTAGAATATAACAGAATATTCCCTTCTACTTCGATTGCTGAAGAACCCTTTTCGAATGCATACAGAATGCAATGACTGGTATATGTCAGGTGTGAATCCATTTTAAAAGAGTAAAAATCAATACGTATTTAACCAGAGATTTATAAAATAATCTGTAAATAAAGGTGGAATAATAAGAATGAAAAATTAATCTTTATTTGTTACAATAAGTATTGCAAAAATACCCACGAACTGCCCATCTCGTAAAGACAACATGATGTTCTTTCCAAATTAATGATCGGCAAATGATAAATTGTTACAACTCGCCACTTGGAAGCAGTACAAGATAAAATATCTGCGAATAAAACATATTCACCTAAACATCGTTTCACTCATTATTTATCTATCTTAGTAAATTTGTCACTTCGTAAAACGCCTTTATTTTCAAGTACATTATACATTCGTACTGCATTCACTTACGCAATCTAATTTGTTTATTTTCATTTCTAAAATCATTTTATTGATTAAATGAATAGTTCATTCAATGTGATATTCGTTGTCACCGTTTCTGTTCATTTGAACAGATTCACTTTGAAATCATGAGACATAAAATCATTTAAAAATTATCTCCATCAACAGTCTTCGTTAAACTTGTAAACAATTGAGTGATAAGTAATTATTTTTTTTTCTTTCAAACTTTTGTATTTCTATAATGATTATACTCACCTGTTTGTTTACCTGAAATTAATCAATGCTAATTATAGTTTGTTTTTAACTACTCATTAAATGCGTATGCAGAACTTTGAAAGCTTTAGAACTTTTAAATTTCAAACTTGACACGTTATTCGATATTTTATTAATCAAATACAGAATTTAGCATATTACTGTAACTTTCTATATAATCGTCTAAATATTATTGTACAGTGTCTGAAATAAATAGAAGTAAACGAAGGAAACATTTCTCTCAATAATTCATTAAATTATGTTGCCACATTCACAATGAGTAGCGACAATCAAACCGATCATCTATTAATGCAAGAGACTCTGTGACACCCGGTGTTTCGGCAACGTTGTCTCTCGTCAGCCAAAGGTACGCGCGTCTATTGAATCTAGGAAGTGTTTGAAGATCTTTTTTATAACACCGGCAAGCAGAACTTGTGCTGGTCGTGCAGATAATGAATACAGTGTGTCATGATCGCACATTTGTCGTAAAGGAGAAATTGTTCTCCTGTAACGAAACACAGTAGCCATAAAGTATCTCTGGTCGGCCTATATATATTAAAAATATTGAAGAATACATACCCATCTCATGATGCTGGTTTAAACAGTGTTTCGAAAACAGCTTTTCTCAACGTTCAACCCGTTAGAGTTGAAAATACATTGTCAGGAATCTTTCAACAGTTGAGTATTTGGATGTTTCATTAGATCTAAATACCTCTTCATATAAGCCGTACCATAAAATTAATGAGAAATTAACATATATACATAGGCAATTCTGCCACCCTCCAGGCATGATTAAAAATCTAGTGGCAAATATTAGCAAAAGTGTGTCTGTCTGTCTTCCCCGCAAGAGAGGGTCTAATCTTTCCACCTCTAGGGAAAGTTTCGAGAAGGCTGCTCCATATTACAATGGAGAGTTAGCCAATTGAAGTTTATATGACGTCTTCTACCAATAATAATAGTAATGGGCATCGTGAAGTCCATGATAAAGTGCAACACCATAAAAAAATATTCTAAAAACAGATCCATATATATATATATATATATATATATATATATATATGTGTGTGTAAGTCGTCTGCAGCCTTTTTTCCGAGACTACGTAATCTAATTGATGGGGACGGGGAATGAATAAGCTTGTTGCAATGGTAATAACATTGCTTTACCACATCTTTCAGCAGATTAAAGGCCAAAAGTACCTGATGAAGCCATGCAACATCTCAAGGGGTTTAACTCTACGGAATTTACTAGTAGTTCGTGTCTGAGATGATAAGGAGGCGGACAAGC
>NC_142946.1:7639246-7646746 GCF_046866305.1 Octopus bimaculoides
GACAATGCCATTGATTTCCTCGTCACACCGTCAAAATATTCTGAACATGCGTTTTATATTCACCTGCATTCATTTTAATTCCTTCGTTGTTTCTGGTCTTTCTCAAAGCTTCTCAGGTATTTTTCATGAGTTTCTTTGATCTCTTACATTGTGTTTAATCCGTCAACAAGTTTTTCTTGCTAATGCCTTTCTTAGCATATCATTTTCTAATCTCCTTTTTAGTTTACATTCGAGTTGCTTTCTTTAATCAATTTCTGCATTATTTCTATTTTCTAATCGCCGGTGTGCAGTAAATCTATCTGTTTCTGTTTCGTAATGGTTGCGTCATATATAGTTTACTTGTTTCAATCATTGGATTACAGCTATCCTCTGCATCGCCTTGACAGAATGCCAGTACTTATTTATTGTAACGAAGCCTTTAATTTCTTTTGCCGAACCGTTAATTTACGAGCACATCAACAAATCAACGGCGGCTATCAAGCGATGGAGACAAAACACAGACACACACATATGTATGTATATATGGCTGTATGTATGCGTATATATATATATATATATATATATATATATATATATATATACATGTGTATGTGTGTGTGTGTACACATACACATACATATATGTATATATAGAAGGATACGAGGGGATACCTAAAAGAAACCGGAATTTTGCAATATTATTTTATTCATATAGTTTTACATGTTTATACTTTTATCGCCTTTTAATGAAGCAATGCACCGGTCCAGGCACGTTTGCCACTGTTCAAAGCAGTGATGGAGCTCTTGGGAAGTGGTGCTTTTTAACGGCTCTGTCGTTTTTGTACTTCACCTCTTCCATATCTGCAAATTCCGTAGCACCAGCTTTCATCTCCAGTGATGGCCTTCGATAGACGGTCCGGATCAACTTCTACCTGTTCCTTCAGTTCACGAAACGCATTCAGTCGTGACTGCTTTTGATCTTCAGTGCGCAAGCGAGACACAAATTTTGCTGAAACTTTTTTCATTCACCAATCTCCACTCAAAATTCGTTGGCAGGCATATCAAGTTCGTCCACTGTTCGTCGACGGTTCTCCAACATCAGTTCATGAATTTTTCTGTTGTTTTCATTCGTGCGGGGGAGGGAGTTGACGGTCAAGCGACAAGTGACCTCCTCACACATACACGAATATATATATGTCTCTAGTCAACTTGACTTGGAATGACATTGCTTCCCTTGGAATTGCATTGCTTCTAGATTCACAAACGAAGAAAATATCCGTGAAAACCACTCATAAACTTGTGTTTTTCTCATGGCAGCGCCCTTGTAAGCTGTTTAAAGTATGACAACTGTTTCGACCGCCGTTTTCCCCAGAAGAAAACAAATTTCACGGAAGCATGGTGTTCTATCGTTTCAGCCATCGCAAAAATCGACGAACAGGGGTGAAGCACTGCCAAGCGAAGACAGACCACATGACAGCACGACCTCAGACCACGATGGCGGTCGGTAGACTGATGCCTGAGATCTGCATCAAGTGGCATCTAGTCTGAACTACAACTAGTTTGTTCCACAGAGAACGTTTCAAGCTACCTTTGCGTACCTCCTCTTATATATATATATATATATATATATATATATATATATATATATATATATATATCTTTCGTTCTAATCGGCGTTAGCTCGTATCTAAATAGTTGATCTCTAGTAGATGTGTAGTCATTGTTAATTGAGTCTCTTCATGTTAATGAGTGCGGAGAGTGACAATGCATAAGGTGACTGCTCAGGTCAAGGGTCGTATAAAGGAGCTGAGGGTATTTATCACAGGGAAGTGTTGGTGGGGTGGGGTGGAATTGCAGGTCGCCCTTTGCGTTTCGACGTCTGGTCTATGCCACTTGGCCTTTGTTATTTTCCATCTGTTAGTTTCCATCGATTTAAATTCACTTACAAGGCTTAAGTCATCCAGGGACAATATTAAAACACACCTGCCAAGGGTGCCGCACAGTTGAAATGAACCTGACACCGCAAGGTTTTGGAAGAAAACTTTTAATCTCACGGTCATGTTTATGAAACTCAAACAACTAGATTTTCACAATAAATTCGACTTAATATTTGTATAGAGTGACACCAGCTGTAATTGTTTCATATTTTATTCTTAAAAGAGGTTTACAACGAGAAACATTATTTTAACATTTATACAAAATTTTACATTAAATCTCAATAAATATTGTAGTCATCATATTATAGATACATTATAGTATTTTTGTAGTTGAAGTATTTATACTGCAGGAATATTCGTACTGAATATATTCATGTTATGCGTAGGTGTAAAGTCGCTACAATCTAAATACAAATATATTCTTTGTTTTCCTTTCTCGTGTTACTAATTCATTCCACTTACTAGAAAACGCCAGTGCCAGAAGAAACAAATATGCCTATGTATTTATATACATACAAATGTACGTACATAAAAGATCATATATGTGTATATATACATATATATATATATATATATATATATATATATATATATATATATATATATATATATATATATATATATATATATATATATACAGAGAGAGAGAGAGAAAGAGAGAGAGAGAGAGAGTTTATATATATATATATATATATATATGTATATATATATATATATATATATATAAACTGGCACTCCATCGCTTACGATGACGCGGGTTCCAGTTGATCTGATCAATTGAACAGTTGGTTCGTGAGATTAACGTACATGTAGCTGAGCACTCGACAGACACGCGTACCCCTTCACATACTTCTCAGGGGGATTCAGCGTGACACAGAATGTGACAAGGCTGACCTCTTGAAATACGGGTACTTCTCATTTTTTTGCCAACTGAGTGAACTGGAGCAACGTGAAATAAAGTGTCTTGCTCAAGGACATAACACGCTGCCGGGAATCGAACCTGAAACCCTGCGATCGCGATTCGTTAACCGGGCATTTCATTGTGACCTTGAGCAAAGCACTTCATAAACCGTACTTCTAATCCACTTAGCTAGAAATTTGAATCAATCTAGTGCTGGCGAAGCCTTCTGTCCCTCTATCGGACACATCATTAATATAGCACCGAGCCAAGCATGAGAGGGATCAAAGCGTCCCTGTGTTATCTCATCTTCACATAGGCAAATAAATGATTTTGCTAAAACATGGTACATGATGTGATGTCATCATCGCATGCCAGTTAAAGCTAGGTAATATACATACGGCCACACAACTAGCATAAAGTTTGTAGATGTTACATTTTAAGCCAACGTAGATGTTAATTTACATATATAACAGATAAAATGCACATAGCTGTACGAGTCATTAAAAACCATTATTTCTGAGAAAATCTCAAAATGATTTACTTCAAGAGCTAGGAATGAAATTTGCAGCTGCCTCAGTTTAAGATATTAGCTGTCAACATTCAATCGTATTTCTAAGGTGTAATTTGCACCTACATTGTTAATCGATTTGTTACATTTCATGAAATGATTCTCAACAGGAGGACATTGCTGTTTTCATTGTTTTTCTTGTTGTTGTTTATTACCACCTCTTATCGAGAATAATTCTTATCAAAAGCATTCCAGGTGTATCTATATCTCTGTATCTAACACAATATAATACAACGCGTCCTTTGATTTTCTAGGTGCAATGGTGTAATTTAAGAAAGATTTGTCATTTTTTTACAGCATTAAGTTACTAAGTATCGTATTGTTAATTCGTTTTATTTTAAACCTAAGAAGATAATGAATAATATTTTTTACCTACTTGCTTAAGCACTCGCATGTACATCCTTTACATATCAACCATATTGTATATGACTTGTTGAAAACATTCATTTTATAAGTGGAAATGAAAAGAAAAAATCTTTACGAAATAACTATAAAATCATACGATTCAAATTCCACATATGTAAATTAAAATGCTCACCTTCATCGATTCAATACCTACACTTCCATGCTCGTTTGGAACAAGAGAAATTGGTTGTGGTAGAATGATTATAGCCAGATACTCCTTCTGTCGTTAAATCTCACTTCTTGGCAAGCAAAATAATTTTCTCCCATTTAGGACTTGTTTTAACTGAGGATTTTGAGAATGTTTGTAGCCTTACTGGTATACAGTAATACTTCGACTATCGCGGATGCTACGTTCAACCCCACTCCCCACAATAGGTGAAAATCCGCGAAGTAGAAACAGTACTGTGCTGTATATTTAAAAAAAAAATTTATATAAAATATATATATTTATTTATTTCATTATAAATGCAAAACAAAACCACGGAGGAATCGACGTAAGCTTAAATAGCAAACCGCGATAGGTGAACCGCGGTAGGTGAACCGCGATAGGTGAACCGCGATAGATGAACCGCGATAGGTGAACTGCGCTAGGTGAACCATGAACAGTGAACCGCGATGTGATGAGGGATTACTGTAATAATCCTTTTCAAAATATAAAAATCAAGTAGATTGAGATGATTGATACAATCGAATCGCGCTCTATGTCTTGACTATTTACCTTCGTGAAGAGTTAAGTCAATCCTTTTTAAAAATATTATTATTATTATTATTATTATTATTATTATTATTATTATTATTATCATTATTATTATCATTATTATTATATAATTAAAGAAGATTTCTACAGCATATATATATATATATATCAATAAACGATATATGCTTCAACTGCAGCAATCCTGCATCTTGGTCGCTGCAATATCATCAAGAGTCCATCACTCACGTCGTTTTCATAGGAAACTAATTCAAACAAGCTTCCTGCGTTGTTATTCAATTGAAGGCTATAGCGTTACTTTTTAAATCAAATTGAATTCTGGTCCTTATTATATCCATACATACAGGTATAGGCATGTGTATCTAAAGCAATACGTTATTCACTTAACGAATATGTCAGGCCACACACCAATTTATCATCGATGGATTAGAATTTTCTTTATCTTCCCCATGCTTTAACACGTTACTCATGCGTTGGACTGCATATTTTGTAATGTATATCACATATCATATACTTCTATCTACTTATAAGATTATCATACGTAATATTCTATAAATCTGTATAATGTTATGGAATATGGGGCTAATTCCTTGGTTATACAGATATAGTTTCTAGGAAATATTTCTAATTTAAATATTAATCTTTCTGAACATATTCTATATACTTACCAGCTTGAAATTTTTCTCGCTCATAATTCCTTGCTTGTTCAACTATCTCTCTGTCTGTCTCTTTTTCTGTCTATTTATCTATCTATCTAACTATCAATCGGTCGATCGGTCGGTATGCCTGCCTGTCTGTCTGTCTAGCTGGCTAACCGTAGTGATAATGTTTTCCTGTGCTTTATTTGTTCTTTTATATAAGTATAGAGGCATACACACGCACACATACACACACACGTGTGAAGATATATGCATACATACATACATGTGACCGCGTGTGTATCGTTGGCGATTTTCTTTCTCTGTCTTCCCTTCTTTGGACTTTTCCTATATTTCTGATGAAGAGTTCCGCTCGAAACGTGAAATCCTCTTTCTTTTCTGTCCTTTCCTGATCGTCCAATAACACTCTTCTTATTCCACGAACTGGCGTTGTTGTTTTATTCGTGTTTTTTTCTTGCTTGTTCATGTTTGGATTGACTATGTATATATTATATACATCCATCTATATATGTATCTATATACCCACATTTTATGTATATACATACTCATAAACAGACACAGACAAACAGGTACACACACACATACACGCATTATATATATATATATATATATATATATATATATATATATATATATATATATATACATATTGAATCAGTAATATTTCTGTCTTTGAGAAACTTTCTTCCACTTACTATTTAATATACGTAAAATAATGTGCAGCCTGTACATTGGGCCCTCTTTAGAATTTCACACAAGACTCTTCAATTTCCCCTGGATGTCTCTTACATTCTGAATTAAAATTTTTTTCCAGCCACTAAAATATAAGTTAATTCAAACCAATTTTGTCCTTATAAACTTACTATATAGCGATTAGATAACTTATTTGGAGAAAGATTTTTCATTCGTGAAATTTTCTCATTTTATCAATCATTCCAAAAATATGAGATTTTTCTGTGTCCTTTAGAATTACTCTGCTACTCAATTTGATCCATGCTTTAATATGCTCTAAAGTAGGTGTACTCCACATTTAAATATATTAGATATTGACACGAGGTTTTAATTGCAGCGAGATATGATTTTGCTCATCGGTTCCATAACCACTGAACTATTCGCAATGTCTCCATTTATGATATTTATGCATTGCACAAGAATATTATTGCCACCTTAGTGTATAATATTCACGTTCAGTTCAATGGTCAACGACAATATTCGCATTTCAGCATTTTCATCTAATTTTCAGATCGATGATCGATAGTGCCTTAAGGTCTCTGGAGGAGTCACACACATGATGGATGGACTCTCAATAAATCAAAAATAGGAAATAATTAATATTAGTAAATCTGTGAATTCTTGACTTTCGCTAACGCAGCAACCAGATAGTCGTAACCATTTAAATCTCTATTGAATTATAAAATCGAATTAATAAAACTGCTTAATGGTATTATTGCTATCAAGACAATCCATCTCCGATACATATAATCAGAAGTGTGAAAAGAAATGAGCTGTACAATATTGATTTGTTAAATACATAAGATATTAATATTGATTTTCAACATTGACAAAATGATACAACTTTCAGATAAGCGGGTATATAGTCGATTAAAGTGTACTTGGTACTTGTTTTGTACTTTCTTTTATCAGCCTCTCATCGAAGAAAGGTAAAGCTGAATATGGAATGTAATGGACTCATAACGGAAAGACAACTCATAACGGAAAGACAACTCATAACGGAAAGACAACTCATAACGGAAAGAAAACTCATAACGAGAGCTAAGATATGTATGTGGTTTCTAATTTGATTCCAGATCATCGGTTTTAAATTAACGTCTTTAGTTGATATCACATGCACCAGTACCTGAGTAGGACTTGGAATGTTGTTTTATCCAGCCTGGAAGGATGGAAGGTAAAACTGATCCCGGTGATTCAAATTGATAGCAATTGAAATAATTTAAATAAATTCATAGCGATTGGAATAATTTAAATAAATACATAACAATTGAAATAATTTAAATAAATTCATAGCAATTGGAATAATTTAAATAGATTCATAGAAGCAGAAATAATTTAAATAAAATTTAAGATACTTTAAAGCAAGAATCTACAAACCATACAAAGGCTCACATTCTATGTTCCGGGTGGATGTAATGTCGAAAACTACATTATTATTTATAATTTCGAAGTGGAAATAGTTACGAACACTGTCAAACAAAAAATATTTCGATAAGTAAAAATAACACAAAATATCAGAAAAGGGAAGGGAAAGTTATAAAGAAAATGGAACATATATCGAATAAGTAATGGGGCGATTAAAAAGGGAAAACACTTCATGGCAAA